>NW_028301541.1:23235000-23507500 GCF_042242905.1 Orbicella faveolata | reverse complement strand
GTCATTTTTTGGGATGACCCCCCCCCCCCAAAAAAAAAAATTGAACAAACAATATTTAGAGTCGATTAAAGAAGCCTCTTCGTTAAACGAAATACCAAGACGAGGGGATTGCCAAAATAAAATCAATGTTATTTCAAGCTATAGCAATCTACCGATTATACGTTGAGAAAATCTGAAAAAAACTAATTATACTGAGCGGCATTACGTTGGATGAAAGCAACCTCTTCGCTGAAGGCTAGTTTGACATGCCAAAAACAATTTTTCAGTTAAGAAAAAATGAGTCCAGAAATACTTCCAGAACATTGTTTTAAGCATAAAGGCAATCATTATGCAACTTTACCTTGGTTCGGCACCAAAATAACACAAAAGTAAGCTAAAAGGGATCAAAACAAAAGATTAAGTACTCACGTTTTCGTCGCGACGTGAAACTCCACGTTCTCACGTTCTCGACCTCAGGGCAACGTCAGGTCACAACGTGTTGTACATGCGCAGTGACTTCTCGAAAGAAATGTCACGTTTCCGGTTACCGTCGTCAGGCCGGCGACGTCTGTTGCTTAAGGTGGCCGAACACAGTTTTCGCGCCCGCTTTTGCTGATGCAATTGAGCGCGCGCACAAGGATTGCAAAGAGCGATCATTTTATTTACTCAACACCCGCACTATCTGTGCTATTTTTTCTCTATTATTGAACGCAGTTTATTGATGGCTTTAGTCTTTTATTACAAAGATATGTTAGAAAAGGTAACGACGCAAAGAAACCAGCAATTCTCAGCTTTCTCTTTGTTACCGAAAGAACCCAGTTAAATGCAGCGCATGCGCAGTTGCTCGAAAAATTGAGACCGATTGCTTTTGCAGAAACTTGCGGATTTCTGACGATCCAGTCGTTAGAATTTCAAGAAATTTGACAAAAAAATAGTTCAGAAACCACGTGAATAATCTATCGCAAAAAATCTGAATTTTGACATAGGGAACTTTTAATAATACAGAACATGCGGTGAAAACGATTTACGACGAATTACGAAAATCGCCTATGTGAAAATTTTATTAGAACAGTGTTGACAGAAGGGATTTAATGTCAATTCAATTCATTTTTTAAGCCTTGTTTATAACCAGCCCCGTTGCCATGGCAACAGCACACACCTTAGCCAAAATGGGAGAATAAACTTTTCTGTGGTTAACCTTGACTCTTGCAAAAAGCGAGCGCCAAAGCACAAATAGCTTAAAAGTAATGGTGAATTAGGCATAGGCTCTTGAAAACTGTGTTCGGCCACCTTAAGGTGCCTAATGGCATCAATGTCATACTCATCATTGTCACTTTCATCCGTTTCACTGCTGTCAGCACTTGCCCTGTTGTCATTTTGTGTCAATGTCCTGGCATTTCTCAGTGTTGGTTGGCCAGCTCTGAGAGGACTCTTCTGCTGTAAGCATGAATGTCTTACAATTGCCTTTACTTTCTCACTCTTGCTGCTTTTCAAATGCTGCTTCAGCCCGTGGTGGTTCAGGTGCTTGTTTAGTTCTGGAACACGTAGCTTTTTACGCTTGGTTAGATCTTCGCACAACTCAGTCCAAGGATAATCCTCATATGATGAGTGCCAGGGAAAGTTGCATTCGAAAATAACAGTAGCTACAAATGCTTTTTGTCGCCAAACGTTTTTTTTAAAGCAGAAGGAAAGTTTTTAATATATAAATTTGTATCCTGCCTTCTATGTTTATTCTATAGCAATTTTTTTGATATTCAAACATTATGCCATTTTAAAGTTTTACTAAAATATTTCACGTGACCCCCCCTTTTTCCCTTATTTTTTTGGGATGGCCCCCCCTCGAAAGCCATTTTTTTTCGCATGGCCCCCCCCCAAATCCCACCAGCACCCCCTACCTTATAAAAAATGAACGGTCCCTAAAGGTTGCAATTATTTGGCTCATAGTCTATCATGTTTAGGAGTTCTTGGCAAAGTTTCTTTTCGAACGTTGCTGAACTTTTTTGAATGACACATAAAGTACCTGCTCCTGCTTGTCGCTTGGTGTTTACATCTGTATACTTAATCTACAAAGGGATTTATTTATTACCGCAGGTGTAAAAGAGAAAAAAGGAAATAAATCACTATTAAGCTAAAAAAGGGAAGAAACTGGCCCCAATCGTCTCAAACACTCGGTTGGTCTTTTAATTCAGCAGGAAGTGAGTTCCACTCGGGTATCGTTCTTGCATAAAAACTGAATTTGTAAGTAATGCTCGCAGGGGTAAAAGTGTTAATTAGGCACCTCAATCTATGAAGCTGTCAAGGTCACGATACATTGTTTTGGAAGACATTTTGTCAAAACATTAATTTGGCGTTATCATTATTAAATTACCATTATATTGATACTAATAAAAGTTATTTGTCACTTTGGATTACAATTCTGTCGTAATGTTCATCGACAAAATCTCTTTTATTTTCATTTTCAGATTAAAGAAGCTGGATGTCCAAAACAGCTGCCAAAATGGATGGGATTGCTAAGGGTTAATTAATTAAGTGGTTTTTCAAAACAAATTATGCGGCATTGCTATGGGATTCGTTACCGAGTCTTACACTGAAAACTACTGCGGTGTTGCATCTTGGGATGTTTAAAGGGTTAATTATGATATCTATATATGGAGTAACTGATGTTGCTTACGTGACCATGGAACATGTCTTTGAGCTGCATAAAAACACAATAAAGTTTATTGAAAGGGAAAATGAGTCGTTTTCAGTCACTGTGGCTAGCCTGAGCAACAGAGTAAGAGCAGAAATTCAAGCGCTCATAACTCTAGGTGACTAAAATCCTCCTACCCTTCTCTACTATCCGACGTTCTGTTCTACTTTCTACTGTTTTAAAGAATGAAGGAATTGTGTAGACAACAGCAGCATTACATTAAGATGAGTTGTGGAGTATCCAGGTAACATTTGTTCAGATAATTATAAACTGAAGGTTTGAGAAAAACTCCATATTCTTTTCCATGCGCGCGTACACGTTTCGAAGGATCAGTTGTACTCCAGTTAGTTCATACTACT
The DNA here is from genome assembly GCF_042242905.1 of Orbicella faveolata. Lineage (NCBI taxonomy): Eukaryota > Metazoa > Cnidaria > Anthozoa > Scleractinia > Merulinidae > Orbicella > Orbicella faveolata. Next base: position 23,504,473 of record NW_028301541.1, on the reverse strand, counting down.
GAATCTTCAATTCAACATTTTCGGTATCTCCATCAAGCTATCTCAGAGTTTCTATCGCACAGGTTTGTTCCAGAGTAATTTGCTAAATTTTATGGGTTCAACGGTAATGGAGTGTCTTTCGTTGTTGCGTTACAATCGGTGACACTATTCTATACCCTCCACCCAAAGTTTGTATTTTGTGTTCCGTTTTGCGTTTCAGTCGAGGTTTTAAGTTTTTGGTTGATGTTTCGGACAGGGTATCCTTTATTGCCTGGAGTGGGTCCAGGGATTTAGATAAAACCTCCCCGGGGCAATTCCCATGTAAAAAGGACGGGGGTGCTTGTCACACTTCTTAGCGGTTTTGGTACCTCTCAGGGTTGTTTTCTCTCAGATCCGTAGACTATTTTATGAGAGGAACTTCCTAAACCTTGCACTACCACTTATGGCTTGAATTCCTTTACTTATACAGCGGCTAAGTTCTGGAATGCTTTACCTGACAGATTAAGAGCTATTTCTTGTCTCAATGAGTTTATCAGAGCAATTCGACAACATGAATTAATCGGCTAATTGTAATTTCTTCCAAGTTGATATTTTATTCAATATACATAGTGTTACTTTATTTTGATTTTAATTTTCTCGGAGATCCTAGCCTATTTTTTGGCTATTCAAAATCTGAGATAAAATAAAGTTTTATGTGTGTATGTATGTTAGGGTGTTCAGCTTTAAAACGTCCGCAGCGGGAGCTTTTGTGGTAACTTTTAGGGTATTGAGTTGAAAAAAATATGACAGATAATGTGTTGTTTTAGAGTTGGTACCTCTTAGGGGTGAGAGCAATTTCAAGCCACGCCACAAAACATGGGCCTCGTACCTCTTAGGGGTTCTTTTCAAAATGTCCGAAGCTGTACCCGACTCCATTTTATATGGGAGTCACCTCTCTGGTATAAAACAATCTTACAAGGCAAACGCTGGTATTTTATTGTCGCCTCAATCAGCCTATACATGTGATAGCAAGGCGTTTTACTGCTACTGCGCATGCTCAGCTTTCAGACACCCCAAGCACCTTGAACTGCAGCAATAAAGTACTCATCGCTTGGATAAAGTGTGGCTCTTTGCTCGGTATAATGTTCAATGAACTCCTCTCTAGTCACCTCAACTGGCTGAAAGTAAAAATACAACAACCAGTGTTAAAAGAATTTTAAAATGAATGAATGAACGAAGGAACGAACGCATGCGCGCACTCACGCATGCGCGCACGCTTGCACGAACGCACGAATGCACGAATTAATGGATAAAAGAATTAAATCAATTTCTAACTCTGATCAGGAGGTAGTTGTATCTATAACCTGTTAAAAGATATGGAGCTAAATAATGGGAAATGCAAAACTCTTCCTCGGCAAAATAAAAATTGAAATCATTGTTGATGCGCTGAAAAACTCTCTCACAGAGTTTTGTAAGACTTAATTTACAGTCACAGTAACCGCTATGTCTTAAGACATTAAAAACGTCTGACAAGATTTTGTGAAAATCAGCAAAAGATTACTGCTATATTTGTTATGGTAACCTATGCTGCCTAGAAACCATTTCAAAATAAAACTATAAGTCTGTGCTATTTTAATTTGTTTCAATTGATTCGGGTGATTACACGATAACAACTGAAGATTGTATTCTGAGCAAATGTCTTCTTTCGACCTCGACCCGGCCTGTCAAACCTTAACTAAGAAGCACAATTGTCCTACTTACCCCAGCTTTTGCGTCACTACCGTCATATTGAGCCAGATACTCATCAAAACTTTGTTCGTCACTGGCTTGATAATACCTTAACATGTAAAGTTCTTAGTAAAGTGGTTTCTAACAGTGAAAGAAGACCGCGCTGTCTCATTTCAGCCGTCTTTATAGCACTCAATTACAATTACAAAATCTCTGCATAATTTTAATCTGAAGAACTTTTTTCTTATGTTATTTTCACTCTATTCTGACGTCCTAAGTATAGTCTGTTTTTGTTACTTCCATCATCTGTTCCTGTCCAGTTCTTTCCTTCCCTCCCTCCCTCCCTCCCCTCCCCTCCCCTCTCGTTCTCTACCTCAGTCCTCCCTCTCACCTTGTTTTGCTACTGGACTGGAACTGAGGCTAACGCCGGCGCGTCTTTTCAAATGCAAATGACATTAATCTCTCCTTAAATGATGCTCCTCCGATTGAGCCTCCATTGCAAGCTAGTTTCAGTCCAATACCGAGAATACGAAGACGGCCTATTGAGGCTTCTTGTGCTTTTCTTCAGTTGTTTTATAGTGTATAATGAACAGTTAAAACGCAGACAAAACTTACTTTCTCAAATCTTCAGATGTAATAAGTCCATCTCCTGTTTTGTCTAACTTGGCAAAAGCCTTCTCCACAACCTCCAAGCATTTAGCAGACAAAGGCTCCTGCATGCCAATGGAAAAAAAATGAACTGTCAATAAGGAGATGACCATGAACTTAGACAATAAATGAGCAAAATAATAAAACAAAATCAAACGAATTATACAGGTAGAAAATACTCGACTCACACCACCTCGCATACAAAGTGTTAATGATTGAATATACTCCCAGAACTGGTCATCTTTGGAGTCGTTTCGGCCAATACATGGGAGAAGGAGTTTTAAAACTAAAATACAAATGAAAGGTATTGCTTACCCTCAGCATATTAAGAAACTCGGCGAGACTGAGGTATCCAGACTTGTCTTTATCAAGTTCATCAAAAAACGTCCTGCCTTCCTGTAGTTAGTGACGTGAAATATTTGCATCGGTTATCATAACAGACACAGCTATTAATCGTCTTTTCCAAAAAAATTAAAATTATCAGTGAAAAACGTCCTGATAACAATAAAGTACTATCAAAGTTCTACTTGCCCATCCTCACAGACCCAAAGACACCTGACCCGATGTAAGCTGACTTCAAAACAATGCAACGAAGATTGACGAGAACGATTGCAAGTTTTCGCAACGTCGATTTTGCCACTCGGCAGTGCTCGGCTGACTTCGTCCCTTCCCGACTAACCGCCTCTGGGTCAGTGAGGTTGCACTGGCAGATGCTTTTTTGACAATATTGTCAATATGGAAGTCCCGCGATAAGCTCTCAGCCAAATCAATATGCTAAGATACTTGTAGGTTTTAGCTCTTTCTAGGGAATGTTCATCGATTTTTACATCAAACTGGTGGTTTAAGTTAAGCAATTTGTTCTGACTACCAATAAAAGAATACCTAGTTTTTTTGACATTAAGACTAAGTTTATTAGCTTGTAACCTGGTCTGAAGTTTGACTAAATCTCTATTTAACTTGGATTGTAAGTCTACTGGATCACTAGCGCATATGTGTGTCGTCGGCATACATTCTTGACACAGAGTATAGGAGGCACGCAGGGAGGTCGTTTATACTACTAGCTGAATCACAAGTAAAAAGGCTGGAGATCGATTGCTGAAAAGAGTAAATAACTGTTACAATCTGCGGCGTTTCTCAACCCACGATTGATAAAATTTTTAATATTTTTACAGAATATTCTATAGAAAATCTAGAAATTTATGTTTTGGTTTCATGGAATTTTGAAGAAGGAATAGGCTAAAATCGCACAGTTTGCCCCTGAAAAATGTAAAACTTAGAAAGTACCATACATTTCTTGTATAAAGGGATTTTTGGCTCATCTTCAGTGTAAAATCCTATACAACTCACCAACAAGAGAAATAATATAAAGTAGAAAAACTGTATCTCCCAAATTTAGAAAACCTTCACAGGTTTTTACAACGAGTTACGGCCTTATTCCTGGCTTGGCTAAATCAGGAGCTATCAGCTTTTAACAACTTTAATTTTAAGTTCTTTTTAGCGGAGCTCAAGCCCCATACTCATATAGGAAAGAAAAGGAAACCCATGAATGGATTTTCTCATGGTTATCATGGCTAGCAGTCGTAAAAGCTCCAGCTAAAAGGGTTGACAGAGACATGCAGCCTTGCTTTAGCGTACTTCTTTGATATTGGACTTCCATTTTATGGTCAATTGACACCTATCAAAACAAGGTATCCGCTAACCAGTATCTCGTGACCATATTGCGGCCTCAAGTTTAGAGCTCATCGAGATTACGTGTTACGTGCTGACCAAGTCCTGGTTTTTCGATTGGATCACGGGCTCATGTCAGGTTAACTTGTTGTAAACAGGGCCGGGTTGTTCGGAAGCCGGAACCCACGATTTAACAAAGTTAACCGAAGCATCAATTTTTCTTGTGTTCAAATGTTTTCCACTGCTTTTGTTCTGTGTAGTCTGAGTTTAGTCAAGCTCAAAACAGAGAGGCAAACAATATAAACAGAAAACCTCACCGCAGAGTTACAAAACTCAAATCAAAATTCTCGCTTTTCCTGGGTTAGCTTAATCGGGCATTGAACAACCCGGCATAGGAGCTTCGCAATTAGGCCTGGCTAAATCTATACGTTATCGTTATTCAAAGAACGGTTATTAAAAAGTCAATATATAATCAGTGCCTATACTGACCTCAGGAGTCACTCCAGTCTGGTAATCGCGCATCCCTTTCATGAAATCCTCAAAACTCAACTTCTTGTCTCCATTGTCATCAAACAACTTGAAAGTGCTTCAAAACAAATTCATTTAGTAACATGGTGGATCGATAATTCTGGTATACCAGAAAGCGTACATCAGAGAGCTACAGTCACCAAAGAGAACAAAACATGAAAGCAAGAAACATAACAATAGGGAAAATTCATTGATTGAAACATGCAGTAGTCAGACCTGAGTGTATGTTTGAATAGTGCCACGCGATACGTCACTCTAATAGGCGACCAACTTTGGTCCCAGTCAATTTCCGACTAAACATTTATTGCTTGTGGATACATTAAGCCCATTTGCGAGCATCCTTACCTCCGTTTCAAGACGAGTCTTGGAGCACAAACTTTCATATGGCAAGGAGTTTTCTCGCACGTTCATTGTCTTGCAAATCAAATTCATTTCCACATGACAGGTTGTTCACCAGGACTCCAATTTTGAAGCGGAGAATCTCGGACATGGCTTATTTTATAAATTGTATTTTTAGTGGGTTTTGGCCCTGGTTAGTAGCAACTTGTGTTTGATATCTTTTTCCAGTATTGGGACAAAAATTAAACTTTACCAAAATGTTCAACTTACTTCGCCAATTTTCTTGCCCCAGTTGTGCCTCTTTTCTCACAAGCAACCCGGACTTTATTGATGATTGCTTCCATTTTTGAGTTTGGTTAATATGTTTAAAACCTGTTTTAAAACAAAAACCACAGGAAATAAATTTCAAATTACAAAGTCTAAAGTTACCTGGCAGAATGTATGGTGCGCTTTGCTGTAATTTTTACAAAAAGGTTTTGGTAATAATAGCCTCCCTCCGGGGGGGAGACACTTCCAGAATGTGCGGCCCGCTTCCCAAAACCCATACCCTATTTATGACCAAAATCTGCGATTTTCCCTACCCTATTTATTACCTGACCAAAAATTCGAAACCCTATTTATAACACGACCCTTATATCAAAACCCTGTTTCAGACCTGCCTTATAATTAGTTCCCTAGTCCAGACCAATGTTAAAATTGCCGTAAACAGAACAGACCACGCTAAACCACATTTGATTTGTTAAATCGATTACCAATGACGCGGTAAAAAAATTTTATTATCGAGTGACTCGTGCACTAAAAAAGTGAAAGATATTTTCGCTTCCAATTGCAAATGTAGTGTTTATTTGGATAGAAGTGTTTCCTCTGAGTAGAAGTGTTTCCTGTAATTTCCAGCAGTAGCTTTGCAAGCGGTATTGAACAGAAGATGACAAATTAGCATACTGCAACTGAAATGCCGCTATCATCTCTGCCCACAAATCGAATATTAATATTATTTTCAGCAAACTAGCGCAGTCAGTGAAGCACAAGTGTATTAAGGTAAATTGGACAGCAAACACTTGTTAAATATTGTTTCAGGAATTGCAACTTGATTATCAGACAGGGGCAAATTTAGTTTTCTTAAATGGACACACCCAACATTTAACTTAACGGTACTGAAAATAAATATCGCTACACATAGCAAATCTCACAGAATGCCTTTAAGAAGAGGAGTAAAGTATTATTTTAAATGACTACCTCAGTGGTAAACATTTGGGCACGGAAAGGTTCAAACTAAACATAATGTCAATGGAAATTTCCATGGTTAACTAAGGCTGTTAAATTATAAATGCAACGCCCGTACGGATATGCTTGTTCGCATGTCAATAATACAGTTTTGTGTGTGTGTGTGTTTTTTTTATGTCGAAGAGAGAAATCAAATAGGCAGGGGCCCAGGAGTAAACAAGGTTAATGTCAATCTACGAAAGAAAAGTTTGTTTAAAAAATATTAAGGTTGGACGACTTACCTCTTGGAAAGACAGATCACAGCTACAATGTTAAAGAAACGTGAAACCGACGCATGAAAAGCCTTTTATATACAAGGGGGTGTTTGAGTGTTTGAATCAGCGAAACTATTGGCTCTTATATGTAACCACTAAATTTTCTCCGGTTCCTATTGGTTTAAATTGATCACGTGACGCGATAGTGTTCATCCACGGAGAGACACTACCAGCCCATAGTGTCCGTCCGAGGAAAATACCCGGATGGATAGTACTGTTTCGTGAAAAATCTCTGTAAACAAGCGAGCTTATAAAAAATAAACAAGTGAAATTTTATTAAGTGGGTTTTGTTTATTTTCCTTTTTAAATTTTACATTTGGCTTTCACGGCTTCCTTCTAAACAAAGTTGAAAATAATTCAATATGATTTTGAACTGGCGCGCGGAAGAAAATTTAGTGGTGTACAATAAAGGCAATAGAGTGTTTCTGTCGAGTAACTATCGGCTGATAGTTGCCCCGCGGAAATTTCATGTTCTTAAAACAAATATGCTAGTTTTAAGAACATCAAATTTCCGCGGGGCAACTATAAAATAGAAATAAGATATTGTAAACAAGCACAAAAATGTGTCTATCGCTAGTGGGATAACAATAAGAATGTAAAATAGTCCCTTTGTAATAAAATTTGTGTACCAAGCAACTCGCTGGTTGCACAACATTACGTTCTTTTATTACAATGAAAGTTGGCAATCTAAACATTTGCACGAGGTTAGTCTCAGAAAGCAAATACCTCTATCTGGCGGAGACTAGCCATTTGAGATATTAAATATTTGATATGTTACCTGCATTTGGCACAGTGGGCATCAGGTGGACAAAATACAGCTTATATATAAGCTTAGTTTTCCCGGAATGTAAATATTTTATTTTGGAATTCTTTGCAGTATATAATTTATACATTCCATTGGTTATCACGGAATTCTCGTAGCTGTAGTCAAATGAAGACAACGTGCAAATCTGCTATTTGAAAGTGAAATAGGCACTCGGTGGCTTCCATTTTCGGTCACCGGAACTGTCTACAAGTTGCTCGGCAAGTTTTCATAATTTGAAAAACTTTTTTTCCCTTCGGGCAACTTTTTACATACTCATTCTGAGAAATTTGAGAACTTTAAGTCGGATCATATTTACAATCCAAAATCCTCGTTACTTTGTGGTTGGGCTGGAGTTTTCCGGGGCTTGGTAATTAGCCAGCACCCAAGCCCTTCACCTTGAGACCTGTCTGGTCCGACGAAAAGCTAGGGTTACTGTGTGCGTACGAGTGAGAGGCCCTATTCCCCTTAAAAACAACATTATTATTGTCGTGTGTTATTTTCAGTTGTTTATCTTTATTTCTGAAAATGTCGGAAAATGTCTACAGTAAAGTTTACAATTACATGTATTATTGAGTGGGCTTTACGTTTTATTGGAGGAACACAAACAGTCCTTCAAATAGCATAAATTAAAAAATAATAATCACCATAAAAAGTTATGAAAAAAAATATTTTCTTCTGAGATCACGAAGGGTTCGAGCAACATAAAAACAACAAGACTGAAAGAGGGCGAACACTTTCTCGCTTACAACTAATAAACAAAATAAAAAACGTTGTAGGTATATCATCGTTTCTCTCTCATGATCAACATTGAGATTCTCCTTATTGCTTTCCATACATTGTGAGTAATTCTCCGTTGGAGAATCTGTTTCTCTATGCAGGCTCTACCATGTGGTGAGCAAGTCCTACAGTATCACAGACTACCAGCTTGAGTGCGTCGCAATGGGGTAAAAAGAAAGTAAAAATTGGTCATTAATTTCCATGAAAGTTATATTTATTTTAAGTAAATATAATGTTTCTGAAAGCATTAAATGCTGTCACAATTGTATGTACAAATTCCTGTGATGTTGCATGTGCTCTATAGGAGTGGCTACTCCAAAGGCTGCCAACAATCAACTAATTTCTAGACCACCTCTCCATGGCCACCAGCACTGACTGTACACCACATAGCTCTGTAGTTCTAAGTTGTACAATTCTAACAGGAAGCTTGGCGCATATTCACAGTTTGTAGGCATTCTTCATCATAAGGAGGAAGTAAGCATCATTGTCTATAGAAGCACTGACACCAGCATAGTAGTTCATGAATTCATCTCGAGTAATCTGGAAAATAGGAAAGACAAATGTTTGCTTTTAAGGTTCAGTATGACTGGTATGTTTACTAGACAAAGTGTATTTAATGATGTATGCTTTGCAGCTTTTTTTCTTGTCTGTAACGTTCATGTTTGATTGTAAATACTATTTGCAAGGCCAAAACATCATTTCAGAATACCTGAAAAGGATAAAACGAAACGTTTTCCACTTCAAATGAAGTTTTCAACATCACCCTGATGACAACTTCGTTTGCAAGTAAGTCAGAAACGTTTTGTTTCCTTTTTGGTACTTTTAAACCATTTTTTGGCCTAATGCTTGTAAGCAATATATCTTGACAAATCAGCAAATAAAGACTTCCTGCCTGTGTACAATATACCATTTGAAAGCCACTGATCATCAAAAGCTACGAAGGGGATAATCATTTTGAGAGACATCATTTTAAAATGTGAAACTGAAAAACTTCCAACACATCTCAACTCTCAAATATCATTGGTGCACCCACGCTGAACTATAGCTCATTTAGCAAGTCTTGCACTCCATGTGCATCTCAAATATTCACAAAGTTATGAAGTTGTGTGCCAATTGGCACCCTTAGGGAGTAAAGTGTTAACTACATGTACAGAGTGTGTAATTACAACAGGTGGCAACATTTCTCCAGAGATTTACATTTTTACTAAACTAACAGCCTACAGCAAATTTCTCTACAACTTATGCATCACACAACTGCAGTGAAATCTTACCCTTCCATCCATTTCAGCACTGCCAACCTCGAAAGTGTTTAAAAACTTTATAAAAATCTGTTCTTCTGTCATCTCTCCATTCTGGTATTTTGGATGCATCTTAACATTGTAAACTCTAAAATAAAGTCATTCAACAGTTGTTAAAAACCTTCATACGATTACCAGAAATTTGTCCCATGTACATCAAGTTACTGTCTATTTAACTGTAGGGCTGCCACCCACCAGAACCAAAAAAAATCCCTGACTTTTCCCTGACTTAGCAATCTTCACTGACCATGCAGGACAATTATTCTGGCCATAAATCAACAAAAATAAGAATGGCTTACATAATTTTTAAAACAAAATTGCCTTGTCTCATGAAAACATCTAATAAAATAATTTGTGGTAACCGTAAGGTAAAATTCCCTGACTTTTCTCTGACTTTGAACAGGGATTTAGAAAGTCCCTGACCTGATACAAAACTCTCTGACTTCTCCCTGACTTTGAATAAAATATAATTTTCCCTGACCAAGGCAACTCTGAACTGAAAATATAGCAAAAATGTTTTACGAGTCAGTTCATAAGGAACTGTCTTGACCAAATGGTCTCTCAGCCTTACAGTGTATATATTAATATAATTCACAAGCCCTGATTGGTCAAATAGTCATTTTGTATGAGGATGTATAAGCATATAATTTGTACATTTCACAAAAGGAATATAAAAATGGTTGCCTTGTAAGCGTTTTTAAAAATGGGTTATTCACTGTTACAAACACTCAAGTGAGTTAGGGAGAATTTGAAAATACTTACAATACATTATAAATACAAAAACCCTTAGAATTCTTGACTCCTAAATTCCCTACAGGTGTGTTTGCATTATGCTACATTGTATGAAAACTCTGTTTGTTTCTCAGTGATGACCTTATCATTACACAATTTAACCAGTTCTTTAATGTCTCTTATAACAATAACACCTACCCCTTGAGGTCCTCAATGGTAATGACTTGATCTCCAGTCTTGTCTAATTTATTAAATGCTTCAGCTATTATAGATTTTCGAGCTTTACTCATAGGCGGCTGAAAAATGACAACACAAGGTTCATTGCATATCTTCCAAATTATGATCCATGAAAACTACTACCATATTGAAGGCTTTCATGCAAAAAGGGCGTATATAGCATTTTGGGCCGATTTTTATTTTTTGCAGGATCGAGCTAATTTTTGGCAGACTGACTTGTTTTGACATGAAAAGCATCGTTGCGTAATTGTTTTCGTTGATTTGCGCTTCGTTTTCAAGAAATAACGTATGCAAAAACACTCAGCTTTCTGAGTGGCATCTCTTGGAGCAAATCCTTCCAAGGTGGATTTCGACGCGGGGCAAACTTAAACCGCTACTTTTAGCAGCTTTGACAGCGTGGTCTTTTTTTAAACCAGAAAGAAAAAACTGACCGACCTCGTATCGTACCAGTGTCATGACAGAACAAACTTGAATCCGGCCTGTTCAGCACCTTATTCGCTTGCGTTAACGAGGAAACAGTGAGAGAATTGCATAATTATATGAATAATAACACTAGTGGCAAATGCCATGCTTTGGTGACTTCATCGTTTAGCAAAACAAAGGTTTCTTTTGTTTTTCGATCAATAAAAGATCTCCAAAGATACCCTTGGAAAACTGAGTTTTTTTTTGCATACGTTATTTCTCGAAAATGAAGCGCAAATCAACCAAAACAATTATGCAATGATGCTTTTCACATCAAAATAAGCCAGTCTGTGAAAAATTAGCTCGATCCTGCAAAAAATAAAAATCGGCCCAAAATGCTATATACGCCCTTTTTGCACGAAAGCCTTCAATTATTTAGTTACTGGTCAGTGTTAGAAATTTTTTATACAGAACAGAACATAATTTTATGCCCTTTCAAATCTCCCTGGCTTTTGGCCAGACAAATGAGATTGCATAATTTGCTTGCACATAATCTGTTGACCTTGGCATACATGAACATGTACATGAAGCACAAAGTATCCTTAGCAATGCATTATGGGGTAATTTTCACAAGCAGATGTTCATTAGCCTGCCGCACAGCCAGAGTTTCATACAAGATATATGATATTTGACCTGTGGGATATCAGAACAAGTTTTGGGTAGCCAGGGCACAGATGGTCTGTACCGGCAGGGTTGACTGTCCTGGATTCTGCAGCCTTCCACATTGCCACGTACCAAGACAGTGCTTCAGTCCACCATAATATTAAGAAAATTACATTTTAGGAGATTTGGTAGGTTTTATTATGCTAACAATAATGTTTCAATAACAAAGTTTAGAATCAAGCCACCAGCAGGTAAGCCCCATTCACACATTGACAGATTAACTCTTGTGAGTCAACAAGACAGTGGGTAAAATTAAATGTGAATATCTTTTATTATTTCATACATCTAAGTTTTTGAAGACAATGTTAAAAGATGTATTTAAACACTATGGTTGAATCACACTTCAAAAATAACATAAATGTGCTTGTAATCAGAAATAAAATAAATTTAACTGCAAAATAAGCAAGTACATATATACATGTCTGTACTGTACAATGTATATTACCTACTGTTATTAAAAATTGATTATAATGTCATCAAACTTACTCTGAGGGCAAGGAGAAACTCATCAAAGTCTATAACCCCACTACCATCTTTATCAAAGGCCAAGAACATCCCTTGTAATTCCTACAAAAAGACATTTGTAGTATTGACAATGTAAATGAATTTGTCCCTAACAAAAATTTTCAGAACTACATGTACATGTATATGCTACATGCCCGCAAATTACCTTAGGTTCCAGGTAAAGACCATAATCACGGATACCCTTTTTGAACTCGTTAAAATCTAATGTCCTGTTTTGGTCGTCATCCATAATTTTGAAAACTCTGAAAAAGAGAAAAAAAGTGTAAGAATCATAAACTTTGATATGCACATGTAAATGCTACATTGTGCATTGTAAGTGATCTGATTGGAAAACTTGATGGCGTGTACATGCATTGTACATGTATGTGCTACAGCTATACCTAAAATGTTGTAAGTGTCTCCATTCCTGGTGAGCTGAAAGACCAGTTCCTCAGTGGAACAACTGTATGACCGTCACATTTGCAGCAGAAAAAGGTGACTGCTGAGTGGGGTTTGCCCACATTATTGCAGACAAGGTATATACAACTTCTCTCTTAAAACTTCTCGACTGATTTAGCTATGACCACAAAATCATGACGGAAGAAGAGGAACTGTACATGTAGATGCTAGGGGAAGATATGAAGGCTTTCACTGCCATGATATCTAAGTCAAAACTTTCAAGGCTGGTTTTCAGTATAGCCATGCAAGCACAAGTGGAAGCATACATATAACTTTGGCTCAAGAGAACTTATTTGACCATGGCCATGAAGACAGACAGACCTACAGAACTGGTTTTGCAGTGGATCCAAAAGGCATGGCAAGAGATACCCGCTGATTTGATCGCGAACTCATTCAAGTGCTGTGGAATATCAAATGCTCTGGACAGCACCGAGGACGAAGCTGTGTGGGACGAAGAAGAAGCTGGAGAGGAGGAAGCAGATGATGAACTGGAGAACGAGTTTGACACGGATGGCGAGGAGGAAGACTAGACATCAACAAATTTCAGGACAACAACAACGGCTCTTTTCAGAGCCACCCGGTTCTTTTCAGAACCACCAAATCTTAAAAACGTCAGTGACCAATGTTTAGTGTCTTTTATTTGTCTAGTTTTAACTGTAAGTTCCGGTAAAATTGCTGTCGTTAGATTTTTTTGCGCGAAAATATTCGGCTACAAGGCGCACCCCAATTTTGGCAAAAACTTCCCAAGAAAAAACAGATTTTCCTCGAAAAAACCGTGCGCCTTATAACCGAGAAACTACGGTAATGCAAGCATACATGTACGCTCAAAGGAAAGGATTACATTTTCCCCCTTCTTTGTGATTAGTCATCAAATTGCTCATGTCGAAACAGACCACAGTTTAAGCACAAGGGTTTGTATCATTGTTACGTGTATGCTTGCACTTAAGGTTGTGCAGGTGGGAACCGGGTTTTAGCCAATAAACATTTAAAAGATCTCACTATAAAAAAGATAAAAGTCTGGACATCTGTAACCAGCTTGACTATGTGACCATTTAATGAAATAATTATTGTTTAACAGTACTTTTACCATCCTGTGTTGATTTTCATGTACAGGGTTGTTCGAAAAGTGGATAATGCTATCCACCAGATAAATCACCATCCAGTGGATAGCATGGTTTGTTTTATTAACACTTATCCACTGGATAGCTACACTGTACTTATCCGGTGGAAAGCGTTGTCAAGCCTTCGAACAACTGAGGCCAGGTCTCTACTTTCACTGTGTTAGTCTCTTGTGGGGTTACAGTTCAGTTTTCACTCTATAACTTATCACTCCTCTTAATGGGTAAACAGTCAAAGAGTTGTCGGTTAAGCTTACATTTTAGCTACCAAGAAATGACAGGGAAGCAGTGCTCTTTGAATAACCGACTGAGTTTGTGTTTTAGCCTGCTTTGTGCGAAGAAATCTGCTTGATCTCAGCGTCCACAACAGTCCAAAAAAATTTTTACCACCAGCTAATAGATGCCAATTCCTTCAGCAAAATAAAGCCAAATAGTTATCTCTATGTACTAAGAATCCAAAAACAGAATGATTTGAAACGGATTTTAAAAAGTAAAAATACGTCCGACCTCTTACCTCCCTATGCCTTTTATCCCAGCAGAACCACGACTAAGACACTGTAGTCTTAGACGTTCTACAGGGTCTTTGGCTTGCTTGGAATTGAGCATCTTTTTACACTTTTGTCTCATTTCTGTATCAGATCTTGATGTTGCAGCCATGTTGTTGTCTATTGTCTGTAACAAATATGGCGCCCTTCGCGAGTCACGAAGATTCTTATTTTTCTGTTACCCTGACAACGACCGCGTGGTACCCAGTTTACTCACTGAACTGGAACCGTGGGCTCAAATTGTCGAGTCTGTTTTTCCGGAAGATTTTTAAAAATAATAATTATTTCCGTGTTTCAATAGTAACAGAAATAGAAATATTCCATTTATACTTGTTAGTTTTACGCCAGATTATATCATTTATTATCAAAAGTTATGAGAGGAACTTCTAGGATTTTTCTGCTCGCGGAATTATTCACGCATCAAGTGGAATAATATGGAATAAAATGAAACAGCTGCTGCTGAGGAAACTATGAAAAGCGAAGAATCCAACAGACAACAAATAAATGTGTTTTGTCCTATACAGAACACATTCGGTTTTTATAAGAACATCGTTTTTCCGGCTGAGGCTAAATATTCATATTTTCCCGCCGATTTTAGGCTGAAAATATTCTTATTCTATCGAATGTATTCAGCTAATTAGTAATTTTGTAGCCAGCCTGCAGGCGTTAAAGCCTGATGTTACGCACGTAATTGCAGTAATGTTATTAGCGCTGAAAATACGGCTAGTGCTGCTTTTCTTGTTTTTGGCTAGTTTTGCCGTTTAGAAATAGTTTTATACGGTTTAGTTAAAAACATATAACTGTACTTTTTTCAACACACAAAATTATATTCTTTCAAAATCCCAGCCTTAAGTTTAATATATATACTCTTAAATATTCTATATATTCTTATATAAAAAAAAAGAGTGCACAGCTCGAATACCGCCTTTTGGTAGTGTAAGATTCAACTATGCTATGGTGATGCCAAACAAGATTTCAGACCTTGGCCTTGATAATTCTCGGTGTCACGTTCAGTCAAATTGAATAATTTATCATCTATACGGCTAGCCCAGGATGCTGGATGGCCTAGGTAAAACCGGTAAAACCGTGTACGCCATACTAATTATGAGAAATAGATTTGCTATTGAGACCAAAAATGAAGGGATAATTCTCATTCGGTGGTACGGCCACTCACAGAGGTCCGCACAAACCATCTGCGAACTTATTATTCCTTTTTCAGCGACCAACATGCTTATTTACTTATTTTCCAATTAACCTGATAATCTTGATAGCCAGCCTAAAGAATCAAATCGCTGTACTCGGGCTTTTTCTATACCGCGCTAGTTCGGTTGCGACGGGCAGGCTTAACCATCCGATCTTGTAAGTTAAATGTTTGTAGGTCTTTAATTTGTTGCGGCCAGTCTAACGGATTCAAGCAAGCGATAATGTACTGAAATTTGACGAAATTATAGGATGACCTTACCTTCCCAGTCCAAGTATTCCGTTGGCACCTCGAGCTAAACATTTCATCCGTAGTGCTTCTTTAGGATCTTGGATCTTTGACATGGTTTGTTTTGCTGCTTTGCGCTTCAGTTCATGATTTCCTCGGTCTGTAATCATTATTGAGGAGTTTGAAAACTACCGATGCTGGCAATGACCATCAAACTGTCTGATTATTAATCCTTTCTGCGAAGGTAACTCGAACTAGGGCTACTAGAGGCGTATATATGTTCTTGATTCTTGCGATCAATGGATCAATGCTATTGAAACTATTTTGAATCACCCTGGAGACAAATACTCGTCCATTCCATAATTCATAGCACGCACGTAGAAGTCAAGGAACTATAGGAACATAAGAATGTAACACCAGGTGTGAAAAACAATGAAGACATATTTGAGAAGAAAAAAAGCTTGCATACAAAATGAATATTTTGTTTTTCTCGGTTCTTTTAATCATCGAAATGAATACTATGCCCCTGGTTCTGCGATGATGTGAACCCAGTACTTCCCACATTAATCGTCGAACGCAAAACAAAAAGCGGTTTCGACTGAAGATGTTTGGGGGAGTGTTGTGTCGATTGACGTGCTAGCTTAGGTAGTTTTTGTTACGTCAACCTGTTTTGGCAATATCAGAAATTAAAGGATTAGGAGTTTTATTTTTCCCTTCCTTGGACTGCACTCTTGTTCATCAGTGTTGTCAGGTTCTCGTTCAACAGAACTATTTTTACACCTTAGTGAATAAAGGTACTTCGGAATTAGTAGTCTTGCCTTGCTCAAGAACGCAATACAGCGTCCTCTGCCTTGGCTTGAATTCTTTTTATTGTATGTTAATATTTTTTGACACTTTGTATAGTATTTTGATTTGTATCATGAGAATTAAAAATATTGCTGTTGTTATCGAAGCTGGCGGACCAGTCGATGTACAGGGCATGTGCACTAACCATTAGGCCACCAACAGCGTATGTGCTGTAGCATTTAAACAGATAAAACAAGTAAAATGAAAAAATACTTTATTGAAAACTGTTATGTGCTCTATTTACAATAATATGACAAAATTAGTTGACAGAATTCTGGCACCTTCCGTTATTCAAGATAAAATTTACAAAAATAGTTCTTCTGAGGACAACCTTTTTTACAAGAACATTGAGTGATAAGAAAAATAAGAAATATATATAATATTGCTTGATAAAAAATAGACATATTTTTCTGCGCGAACTCAACTAGCAATTAAAAATTTCCAAAATGCATTTCAACATCATCTGAAATAACGATTTGAGTAATGATTGGATGAAGCCTAACCACGTGACCTCCTATCCCACTCAACGGTGATCACGTGCGATTCTTTTGGAGAGCATAAAGAACGTCGTCTTGATTGACATTCAAACGAATTCTCTGCTCCAGGTCGCGACGACCAGACTCTACTAAAAGTAGCTTCCAGGCTCCTAAACGACAACAAACAGCCGCGGCTTGTGATGGTGTAGGGGACGAAAGGCCTGGTGAAAAAGGAAGCAAATATGACATGAACTTCACAAGTTTCTGCTCAAAATTTTTTTTAAAAAAGCTGTTTTCTAAAACTTATCTTGCATTCAAACCAAAGTAATTAGCTTCGTCGAGGCTACACAGCAATTTGATCTAAACATCAAGCGAGCCATGACTGTACAAGTCAAACAAAGAATTTACGTTAAAATAAACTTACCCTCAATTCGACAAAAATCATTGAGTTGCTGAAACACCTAGAATGAAACAAGAAATAGGACAAATTAGCAAACGGTAACGGACGCTCAGTTAGAAAGTCACACTTGAAAGTCCTTTTGTAAACCCTTTGATTGTGTGCGGTTATTAATAGTAACACAATGGAGTTTTGAATCAAACTACTAGACCTCTACGGGTTTTCTCTAACAGTGCGCCAACCCGGTACAACCATAGCGAATTCGCAAATGTAAAACTCCCAGGGGAACAGTCCTTGAGGAACTTGCCTCAGTTTCTATAGCTCAGAGATTTAATGATCTTAGTAAAGCTAAATAATTTAAACCTGCTTATCAACTCACATCACCAAAAGTTGCCTCTTCAAGTCCAGAGCTACGAAACTCTGCGATAACAGACTTGAGGAAAAGACCTTCTACTTGTGACAAGCACCTGGAATATAAAATAGAGGTAAAGTTAGTGGGTAAAAAGGTCAAGTCTGCATACGAGCCAAGTGGTCCATCAGACCGGAGCTCACCCCGGTTTCTGTAGCATGAAGCGACTAGGAGTATTTCTACTCCCCCCCTGGATGGGATGCTAGTCAATCGCAGGGTTACCCCCAGCATTAAATTCGCCGGTACACATTTGTACACCAGGCTGGAGAGAGGCGATGTGAATGTAACGTGTCTTGCCCAAGAACACAACACAATGCCCCCGACCAGGGCTCGAACCCGGACCGCTCGATCCGGAGACGAGCGTACTTACCATGAAGCCACAACGACTCCCACACAAGTTAGTGGCGAACAGTGATTTGCAAGGACAACAACTTAAGAAACAACAACAACAACAACAACAACAACAACAACAACAACAACAACTAAACGCTTACTTCATGGCTCGTATCTTAGGTGACGAGAACATGTCTTGTAAAGCTAAGTCCACGTGACTCATTCCAACCAATGCGGTTCCCTTCTTTTTGGCACGTGAATCTGCGATTTCTACTGCTCTGCGGCATATATCTAAACATCGGCGTGCATCACCAGACACCGCAGCAACCTGTGAAATAGGTAATCGTATCGTACTGTTTTGTAGAGTAAGTTATGCAAATTGTGTTATTGTAAGTAGCACCTGTAATTGTATTGCATTGTAAGTAGTGTAAGCAGTGAGCAAATAATTTAATTGTAAGTAATTTAATTGTAAGTAATTGAATTATGAAAGTAGACGTATCAGTGGCGTCAGTAGTGTGAATCACAATTAAAGTTATTAAAAAAAGGAGGAAAACATAACGATTTACTGTTGCTACTACTAACCTACAAATCACAACGTCTTGACAAATAGCAGTTGTGATGTATGCATCTGAGAATCTATGAGAACTTGGCCCTTAAAACTGCACAAGCACACAGGAGATTTAAAAAGTCGAATTCAGGAGTTTTACCTTCCTGGAGACCAGCTGAATGGCATCAGGTTCAAAGGCTTTCAACCCTTCGATGCGAGACATCACAATCTGCTGCAGCTGTGAAAAAGTGTACGGCTGAAACGTCAACCGGGTCAGGCCCTAAACAGACATGAAAAGCCAAGTTAACTTCGCGCTTACAGTCTTCAGAATACATGTCGTAGTTTTTCAGTTAGTTTCGGAATCTTATTATCCAGTCAAATCCAGCGTGAGTGCTCGCGAGTATTCTGAAAATAGGCCATT
Source organism: Orbicella faveolata (assembly GCF_042242905.1). NCBI lineage: Eukaryota > Metazoa > Cnidaria > Anthozoa > Scleractinia > Merulinidae > Orbicella > Orbicella faveolata. Next base: position 23,485,608 of record NW_028301541.1, on the reverse strand, counting down.
TCTGCGTTACCTTGTGTCCGTCTCAAAACGAGTCCTCATGCAAAACTTTTTATATGAAAACGAGTTTGATTTGCATGAAAATGAACCAGTAGGCAGAACTCATTTTCGCACGAAGACTCGTTTTGACACTGAGGCAAAAGGCAACTTGGAAATGGCCTATTGTCACTCCAGCATGACGTCGTAGGTTACGTCACGTTGCTTAGTAACAAATCGAAACGGAGAGCGCGGGCTTGACCAATTTGCCTCAAAAAACGACAAACCAAAATATGTTTCGTTTCTCTCACTAAATCAGTGAGTACTCAGAAGATGTGACGACCCAATTGTTCAGTCTGTCAGGGAAAGCACATATAAAACCAGATATAAAACCAAGCAAGCCTGATGTTTTAAATCCTTACCAGTCGGCTAGAGACACGCTTCATCATAATTCTTTCGGGCAAATCCATGGTGTTAGCAATAGCCAGCACAATAAGCCGGGCGTGACGCCGTGTGGGCCATTCAAAGAGATTGTACAGCACGTGTTGTTTACGAGTCCATAGCAGATCCAGCTGGAAAGAGATTAAGTTATGTCATCAGCTATTCCTGTGAACAAGCCTTGAGAAATTGTCTTCACTGCCTTGAAAAATACAGAACTTCACAATGAAAAAGTGTTTCAAAAATCTTAGCATACAGCTTACGGTTAAAATAGCCTCTTGGGCCCTGTCCACACTACGCCGGAGGAATTTGAAAACGGAGGTTTCACTATGAAAGCGCATCAAATGTCTAAACTAAAACCCAAAGCCTGCGTTTTCAAATTCCTCCGGTTTGATGAGCGTTTTCGACAAGCTTTGTTTTCGCAGTTGGGAGCACGTGACTAGCAGTCGAGAGCACGTGACTCGCAGTCCAGAGCACGCGACTCGCAGTCCTGTGCGAAGAAATCACAGACGTAGGAAGTGAATCTCGCAGCTAGCTTGCGCCATTTACCTCATCCACCAATAGGATAACGGGATCCCTGTCAGGTGATGGTGTGTTAAAAAGCTTGTCCAAAAGATTGGAAGCGTGCTCGGGTGTGGCTTTCTGTCCTGTTAGCAGCTGCGGACAATATAAGAATGATCAGTGAAATACAATTTCAATAAACTTAAATGACGGTCTCTTATTTTTGCCATTTTTACGACGCGAGAAGAAAGCTCTCGCAAGTAGGAACTGAGGAAACCAGGCAAAGGATCAGTTTATGTATGTTCGACAATACATCAACGCCTTAAATTTCCATGTTCAAAAGTTTGCCTCGCATTGCACAGAATCACGTGTTTATAGGTAGTCGATCTTCAGAATTTTTCCAGAGACAACCTTATTTTCCATAGTTTTCCTGCTTATCAAATCTTTCCCAAAATTAAAGCAATTGTCGACTGTGAAGCTTTGTTGAAAACGTAGTCTTGTATCAACTGCACTAACCTTAAGGAAAGTAGAATAAGCTTGAGCTGGTTCTGTTAACTTCATTCCGTTGATTTCTACAAAAGTAAACTCTGGCAACTCATCTTGAGCTTCTTCGATGCTGCGTATGACCTCATGTACTGTGGCTGTTTTTCCAGTGCCTGGAACTCCCGAGATGTACATGCAACTAAAGAAACAAAAACACAAATTAACTCGGAGAGATTATTCAGCTGTTTCAGGAAAGGTTGTCCTATGTGATAAAGCGGAAAGGTATTATGAATAGTGCGCTAGCCTTAATATCTTTCGTTATTGTTGCGTACGCAACCTTTCTTCTTCTGTTGTTATTGTTGTTGTTGTTGTTGTTGAATGTTTAGAGTGGCCGATGCGCTTAGCTACAACTAGCTGGTTCTCAGGCATGCCACTTCAACTGAAAGAAAGAAGAATTTTTAAAAGAAAGAAAAAATTCTGAAAGAAAGAAAGAAAGAAAAAATAGGCTTAAAAATCCCAACTGGCGGGAGGCAGAACAGTTACCGGTCATCAAGCCACCAGGGAGTCTCGCCACCAACGAACTCGCCACCAAGGGAAGCCACTGGTGGCGAGGTGACCGGATACCGGCAGATAAGCCGGCTGTTTACAAGCATGACCGAGGAGTTGAACTAGAGTCTACCAACAAACAACTCCAGCTTAGTGGTCAGAGCGGGGCTTGAACCTGCGACCTCCCGATTTCAATTCCGGCGCCCGAACCACTCGGCCGCGCTGCCTACAGTTTCTTCATGTATTCTGCTTTCAGGAGCTCAGTAAACGCTGCTACACGGGCACTTGCTGTTGAGTCTTTGCACGGTTTTTTGTTCGCTATGACGGAAAATATGTTTTTTCCCCTAACAAATCCTCCCCATCCTCCAAAGTCTTCCTTGAAACAATGCGTCAAGACACTAGTCTCTCAAGAATATATTGCTCAAACTCACTATCAAAACAAGGAAACTCAAACCTGTGACAATAATTGAGAAAATCTAAGCTTTGCTGTATGTCTGGTGACAGACCAAAAAATACTTGCAGTTGGCATTTTCTCTTAGAGTCTGAAGAGTGTCTGACGAGAGAAAAACAGAGGGGAGGGGAGGGATTCTGCCCTCTCGTCTTTCATGTCTCAACGTCTCGTCTCATACTCCCTGTCTAATTTCAAGAGAAAGACCGACTTCAAGCAGTGTAGCATCTCATTTCCCAACACCTTACTGCTTGTCATACTTAACCTGTTTACAGTTCATGGTTACTTGGTTACTGAGTTCAATACCCACCCTCCAGTGCCATCAAGTAGTTTTCCTTCAACAAAGTTATAGATGTCTGTAAACTCTTTGTCACGGCATGGAAGAGATGATGGCACTGCAGACACATGCAGTCTAAAATCAAAACCAAAACCGCAAATTAAAATAAGAGTAAACATTTTTATAAGTGAATACTATGAGAATAGCTTTAATCATACCAATAGAACACCACAAAGGCAACACCCCCACCAGCCTCATAAACTTTCGACTTAGCTGTACTTCTCAACCAAACAACTACACTGTAACAACTCCTCTTTGGAAGTAAAGTAAGATTTTTCAAGTATAGGTCAACCCCTATGAAACAGCCACCCTTGGGAAAATGGATAGTGGCTGCTTAGAGTGGGCTGGCTGCCTAATAGAGGTAAAAACATTAGATGAGCCCTCATCAAGACTTTGATTAATGGCCGCCTGATAGGGGTGGCCATTAAATAGGAATTTGACCATAATATCTTACTTTTTTCTTGCCAGTTCAAGTGGTGTGCCAGGTGCCTTGCAAGGCTGCTGCCTCTCAGGAATGCTCGGTGTCATTAAGCTCTTCCTGGATGGTTGCTTGGCACTGCTTGGAGCCGGAGTCTTAGGAGTCTTGCGACTGGTCCTTGGAGTTTTCACTCTTTGCTGTGTAGGGGTCTTTAGAGGTGTTTTCTGGGATGATTTAGTTCTGGATGGAGTTTTTGCGGCTGGCTTACCTGCAACAAACATAATTTATTCACAAGCTGTTACTGCCATGCTCCAGTGGTTCAAAGGAAAATAACAAGTTTGGAATATGGTAAGGATTTATGCTGTCTGGTCTAGAAGAGGCTTGCAAAATGCAGCTGAACATGCCCTGGTATGAGTTAAGGGTTACAGAGTCAGCAGACAATATCCCACCCAGAAATTCACAGTACCACTCTCCCCCCTGGGGGATGAAATCAACCTGTATTCATCTATACCCCTGGGGGAGTACAGTCCTGTGGGTGTCAAGTGCCTTGCCCAAGAACAAAACACAACTAGCCTAACAAGGGTGATTTAGTAATTGATCTTGTTGTTACCTCTAGGCGTGTCCTGTATCGAGGTGAATGTTGTTAACTTCTTTGAAGACCTCAAGCCTCCTCTTCCTGGTGTTGGTCTACTTTGAACTGTTTTGAAAATAAGCACCACTGACAATTTTGTTAATAAATACTTTACAGCATAATAAAAAATAATCAATTATTAAATGACAGCAAGTCAAAGTTCCTTAAGTTTACATGTTTTGTGTTCAATCACCACTGCCCTCTTGCTTGACGTGTTACCACTTGCATTATCATACTTAAAGGTGGCTTTACTTTCTTACAGCTGTCTGCTTTAGATTACTGTCACTTAACAAAGGGAAGTTTAGTTGACTGGCAGTTAATACAACGTGTCTTTGTCAGGTGACCTTCTGGTGACATTTCATAGCTTGAGTTCTTGAAGTCAATGTTGAGAGCTTAATATACAAACTATATGCAGTTACTAATAGGGTATAAAATACTGAAAATCTTACTTCCTGTATTGTTTTTAGCTTCAGCCTCCCAAAGAATATCATTGCCATCATCACTATCATCATTGTCATCATCACTGACATCACTTGGATGAAACACACTATCATTGTCACTATCATTCTCGCCATCATTACTACATCTTGATTCACTCTCCAGTACTTGCTCCAGAACTTCTGCAGTACCTTTAGAGAGCATTAAATCTCACGTACATGCGCAACAAATACTCACTATTAAAAACCACTTAAATAAAGTCCAGGATAAAAGGACTGGCACTATGACAGGATTCTGTAGCACAAACAAAGCAATCTTCAGAAACTTTTAATCAATTTGTTGGGTCAGGTATTTCAGGGTTTTTGAACCAGTGTATTTTGTATCAAATTTTTTGCCCCAAATAACAGCTGCGATGGAGAGTACATGATTGCATATATAGCACATCATAATTCATACCATATCGTTGCCTTGGAGAATTTACTGGTCCTTCTGTCTTCTTCGCACTCTGGTTGTGTCTACTTTTCTTGGAGGTTACAGTAGATTCATCGGGAATACTGCGGCTTGCTCTTCGTTTAACAGGTGTCCCACTGTTGCCATTGAAAACTAATGGCTCCAGGGGTATCACACATTTGTTAGTTAACATAACAGTTTTGTTTCGAACAGGAGTTGTGCTTTTTTTCTTCACTGATGGAGTATCTATGGACAAGCCAAAAAATGTTTACAAAAGTAAATAAAATCCCTTGAATGATATACAGCTGCACAAGTGCAATATTAATTTTTTCATCTAAGCAAATTAAATACCCATTCACATTTTTTTTTACTATTATTACTGTTTAATCACATTTGTCACCTTTTTGTTCAACAATCAGGTGTTGTATTTCAGTAATTTAATTCTTCATTAAGGTTCCCGTAGCACAAATGCTGGTGTGCATACTATCACAAGAAAGAGCAACATAGGTTTCAAGAAAAGTACATTAAACTTCCATTGCAGAACACATTGAAAAAAGGTAATAACATGTCAAACTTGACTATATTCCTTACCCTTTCCTTTTGCTGGTGTTTTCCTTGTCTGTGGTGTTTTTGCATTGTTACTGACACCATTCTCTTTGACAAGATTCTGGTTTCTTGTAGATTCCCTTCTGGGAGTCTTCGGAGTTTTAACATCATTTGTAACACTACTTTCCCTTTTTGATGTGGACTCTCTTGCAACCCTTTTACTGACAGGATGAAGGTTAAAATGCCTGTCAAATCTGTAACGCACGTAAAACAAGTCCTCCTGGTCAGTGGCATGTAAGCAGTCTGGCAACAGATCGTGCAGTTTAAGTCTTAAAACAGTGCACTTCTTTGAAATGGTTTCAGCATCAATATCCTCAACACCGTGATTATGAACACTGTCACTAGAAGGTAAAAATAATTCTCTCCAAGGTTCCGCAATATCGACAGTAATCCTCCTTTTTGCTAATTTTAGCAGTTCTTCATAAGTGAAATACCACTGTATTATGGCTCTGTTGGGATCATCACTTCCTTCAAGCTCATATAACTTCTCAACATGTCCAATAAAACACTTCTTATTGCCGTTAATAATGACATCATCTTCACAACTGATCAAGTTTCCGTTAAATTTGAATCGGCTAAATATACAGAGAGAGAATACAAAAATTAATCCATTATACTTGTATGCTGAAAGCTGTCTACCTATGTGCATTGCATTTTGTCAGTATGAAGCAGCAAAACAGGGAATATAGCACCTAATGGGAGGGGGTTTAATATACACTGCAGAACACAACTGTGAAGCTGGTCATGATCATCTATTTCAGCTACTTATAAAGTTATAATGTGCACTACAATTGGCAGGCTTGGTGTTTTGCAATGTGTAAACAAGCTCGGGTCTGATGAATTGGATTAGAGAGACTGTAGGTCATGCAATGTTAAATGTTACACTGCAAAACAGAAGAGAACAATAAATTTACTCCTCTTTTGCATATAACGTGAAACAATTTCAGAGGTGGGCAAATGGAGTAAGACATTGTTCTGATGCAATGCAATGCACAGCGTTTTCCAGGCTTGTACTCCACTGTCTCAAATAACCAAGGCGGGGAACTCCCAGAAAAAATGGGTGGGGATGTGGGGCCTGCTTCCCAAAACCCTTACCCTATTTATGACCAGAAACTGTGATTTTCCCCTACCCTATTTGTGACTTGACCAAAATTCAGCACTCTATTTATGGCTGTTGCGGCTGGCACAGTAGCCCTAAAAATAATTTATGAAGGGCTTTTGATGATGGTCTTGTCAATAGTGATGAAAAAGTAGCTTTTTATAAAAAAAACAAAAAAACATACCCAATTCAAAACTAGAGTGAAAAAAAACATACCCTATTTGAGACCAAAATGTCCAAAATAGATACCCTATTTATGACCAAAACAGCTGAAAAACCATACCCTTTGGGACTGCACATACCCATATATCCCATAAAAGGGAGTGCCCCCCCCCCCCCCCATCCATCCATCCATCCATACCCGGACTCAAATACAAGCTTACAGTGAGCTAAGATAACACATGGATGTCATATCTATAACCAGGAACAAAACATTGTACTGCCCATGTTTTTCACGGAAAGATGTCAACTTAATTGTAACCTTAAACAAAATCCGAGCATTCTTGCAAGCATCTCCTTTATCTTTAAACGACCCATTACTAAGTTTAAGTTATATGGAAGGCCGGAGGAAGGAATTTACGACTCGTCGGGTCCATCAACGTTATAACAAGCTTGTTACCTATAAAAAACTTTTCCATCGTCTATCGTTCCATTTCCAATCCATTCGAAAGTCTCAGCAGCAGTTCTCGCATTTGTCCTGGTAGGCATTGTACTAAAATATTATCGTAAGCTTTATAAACTTTCCTCAGGAAATCTCAAATCTGGCCGCCATTTACACGTGCAGAAGAATGAGTGAAAACTGGGGAGAGTCATCAATCCCAGTACATTCGCTAATCAAGAGGACTGGGTACTAATCTGGAGAAAACTGCACTGGGTTCACTTGGTTTACTTTGAAATGAATTTTTGCCACTGTGACGCCATATTTAAGGAAATAAAAATGGCGGTTTTATGGCAGAGTAGGAGAAGACGGGCTAACTGCTGGGTTGGAGGCTACATGACTTCGTGTTTAGCTGTCTCGCAGAGAGCGGAGGACCTTCCGCAGACTTCTGCGCTCGGCACTCGTCGCTCGACGCTTATCGCTAGTGTCTCGACTGAGTCGCTCGCGGTTTTGCGACTTCATTGTTCCTGTTCGGGCAGGGCTTGAAGACGAGTTCCCCGAAGCCCCCATATGTTAAAAGATAGGGAGGGTTCATGGGCTGGATTAGTGCATAGCCTGGCGCAAACAAGAAACACAGGTTGGAAAAATACGAAAGTGTACCTCGACTCGAAATGTACAGAACTTTCCTGAGTGTTTTTTTCAGTTCTGGTCACGTATTTGCGGCTGGGTACGTCATAAATAAGCGGCCATAGGTTTTCTGGTTTAATCCACAATACCGGCATTTGGAAACCATTAGCACGCGAGGCAAATTGGGTGGTCTCTTAGGGATGTTAACGTAATAAGAAAACTGATATTCTCTTAAAAAAAGCCCTGTACACGTAAACTATACACGTAATAAATTAAACATTCAAGTGTATGGTTATAACATGGTGATGCTAAACAATTTTGTTTGGCTAAAACAGATAACATATGCACAACAAAATCAGTTGAAAACGCGATGATATGAACGCTTTAAAGAGCAAAAAAATCATGTACATACCGATCAATATTGAAGGATTTTATTTTCGCGAGGTCATTCGACTTCCTGCCATGTTTAAATTCTTTCAGTCTTATTTGGAGTAAAATCTGGTGTGATGTCAATTTCTCTTCACAATCATTCTGGGGGTTTTTTTTTGAAAGGAAGTGAAGTTTCTTATTATATTTTTATATTCTAAGATTACACGAGTAGATTTGTACCTGCATGTCTGCAAGGTACTATTTCCTGTTTACCAGATTTGTTCTTAATCATGTTCCGATTTCGCTTATGTTCTCAAGCGAAGAAGGAAGAATTCTTTGCTCTGTTTCGACAAAAGCACGTCATTAATTTATATGCTTTACAATACAGTTTGATTTCTTCTTTTGTCGAACTACACCACTTGTAAATAAACCTGCTACAAGCCTTAAAACTCTCACTGAACACTTTGAGTTCCCAATCCTTGATATTAGTACTTCTGATAGTCACAAAATGTTCCTTCAGTTAAGATTATATTCGTTCATCGAAAAATATCTTGTTGAGGTCATGGTTTCGTACTGGAACGTATGGCTTATTTTATGACTCTTATCCTGTATTCTTGTACCATCTACAAATACACTTCTCGTATTTCTCTAGAAAACGTTCTTATTCTAGATCTATGCAAATATTTGTGGGACAGATTCTCAGTGTACTCAACGTTTTTCATTAGCTTGATCTTATCGTGTATATTACCCTTTTGTTCCCGTAGCACTAAACAGTGATGATTACTTCTTGCGGGAAGTACTAGAACATCATCAGTTACATATAGAGCCAATAAATATCTGCAATACGTGAAACCATTTGTTCCTGCTACGATGAAAGGTCAGCTTAGCTGCAGTGTCAAGATCAGGGACTGCGTATAAAAACAGCAAACCATTCTTCATTTTATCAGTTAGCTCTCGTCCAAAGAATCGTGCAAGATTGTGGCATTTGCAAACTTGGTTGATAAGTCTGCTTGGCGTGATGGGATCCGCGACTACCACGAAAAAATGGGGGAAAGGAAGACAATTTTGGGGATTAAATTGGGATTATGATCCACAGTGGATACTGACCGAGGAACAAAGAGAAATACAGCGACAACTGATGGAGTGCTGTCGGAATGTCATTAGACCAAACGCTGTAAGTTCAAATAGATGACTTTTGCTTCTCCTTAATGCTTCCTCGAAGTCTAGTTGAAAAGAAAATCAACTGTCAGGTTTTCGGCGAATAGATGGAATAGAATGCAAAAACTTTTTCCGCGCGCGAGTTTTGTCTTGCGCGGTTTGTTTTCATCTAGCGCTTGTTGCTGTCTTTACTTTTCGTCCACTATTTCTACGTTAGTGTATGTAACCCGAATAACAGGAAAAAATATGTTGTTTTAATCAGTTAATTGATGACCGCTTTCAGTCTAGCAATGCTTAATTGATACAGTTACCAGAACCCAGAACAGGGCCTTCCTAACGCAGCCAAAAGCAATGGAGAGGGACTAGGAAGTAGTTCCCAGTCCCCTTTCTTAGGTTGTCAGGAGAAGAATGGAAATGAGTGGGAGAAAGTAAAACAAGAGATTACATTTTTGTACTTTCTCACCAAGATTACGTCAATGTGCTCGTTCCCTTGAAATACGGCACCTAGTTGTAAGCTGAATACATGAGAGCGCGGAACTGCGTAGATCAAGAGATCAATTTCTGATTAGACAGGAAAGACGAGGAGGCACTTGAAAAACACCACGTTACATTCAATTCGAGAGCCGTGGCAGGGACGTCTCTAAATGCTAATTATTCGTAATCAAACAAATTTCTTTAATTATGTTCACAAGTTCGCTTGCCGGGAAACCCAGCATGGGTACCCGGATGAACATCGCTTGTCCTTTACTTTGGCGTATACCAAACTTGATGCATATGTGATGTGAGAAGGGGGCGTTCAGTGTCAAAGGGTCAAGGGTGCTCTTTCTTGTGGATGTAAATTAGGGATTTCGGTATCAGTTGGAGTGTTGTTTAAGGAAAGACCGACAGATTTTTATCCATCAAGGCAAATTAAGTAAAGCCAACAAAACATAGAATTTAACTTGATTTAAAAGAATATTTCGGCTGGCCGCCAGTACCAGCCTTCTTCAGGTATAGAGAAAAATTAGACAATTTTAGATAGTAACTATTGTGAAATACAATGTAATGCACACGTTGGATGTGTTAGCAGGCCGTTGACATGTTTGACAAGTAGCTAGTTGGATTTTGTCACGGACATTTAAGCCATAAAGTGTAGACATGATTAAGCGTGGCTTCTGTGGCTTAAGAGACTGAAAAGTTTCTTTTTCAATAAGAATGAGTTGCATGTTGGTAGAAGTAAGATTAGGAGTAGAAAGATAGAACTCGGAAATTGTGGTAGGTTTGGCTCTGGTATTTACTGACAATTTCAAGGCATGTTTGAGTATGTACAACTGACATTGTGTTGTTGTCATTTGTTGTAAACTAGATTTTTTGCGTGGGACAAAATAAATCTTGCGCCACACCCACTTGGTCTCCTTTACAAGTCGGATTAAATTCTCTGTCCCTAGAGTCCCCTGGGGCATAATTGCCGGGGTTTTCTTTCTTTCCGCAAAGAAAAATCTACTTATGAATGCACGGACCGATATGTTGACATTTCAAGACGGCGGTTTCTCCGAATTTGGAGCGTTATTTTTACACATATCATGCGAACAATATTACTACCGTTAAGTTCCCAACATAAAGAACCCTCGTAAATTTATGATTTAGCAAAACCTTCCCATCATTACTATCAAGGGTGGCGCCTTTCGACGGTTGGTGCTTATGTGTCTTATGTAACTAAGAAGTGTAACCGCCATGTGACCATTAAACGGATAAAAATGTTCCCAGTATAGTACAGTATGTAACGAAGAAAGGGATACATCTTGTGCAAAAGAATTTATGTCACAACAAACGGGGTAATATAATGCCTTTGTAATAAGAGTCAACAAATATCAGGCACTCTGGTTTAGCTCGTTTTATTTGCATTGTGTCTTTTTTTTCTTTTTCTTTTTTTTTTTTTCTGCGATAACAATTCAAATATTTTGAGGTCGCTACTTTCGGATGGTCGTTACATTACAGGGGTCACTTCTTTCAGGATTTGCTAACCACTATGGAAGATTATTTGTTTCTTTCGTAAGGTCACTATTTTCGGTAAGTTATTACTTTAGCAACTTTACTAGGTCATTAATACTTTTCAAGCTTATTAAATTTCCGACCAACTGCAAAGTCGTGTACGTGAGAATCTCTATCACTGCCCATTGAGAGGTCAATTACAGGGTCAAAACAATGAATATAAACCAACACATTAGTCTTCAGTTTACTAGACATTCCCTCTCCTTGGTGAACAAGAACACCATCAAGAGTGTTACCGAGCGCGGCTCAGAATCTGTCGCTAAGAAATTCTCCTGGCGTTATGGCATCTCACACAACGAAAGCATGGGGCAATGGGAAGGAATTCTGGGGCATGAATTGGGATTATGATCCACAGTGGATACTGAACGAAGAACAAAAAGAAATACAGGGAAAACTGATGGAGTGTTGTAGGACAGTGATTCGACCTAACGCAGTAAGTTGCACTTAAACTGTAGCCACTTCTTTCTGCTCCTGCTTTTGTACTCTTCCCTTTTTCGTTCTTTTTCGCATACCGCCCGCCCGCGTCCAAAGCAAGAAGGCCCGTATCGGTTTGCTTTTCTTATTTGTTAGCCCTTCCTGTTTCTTTCACTTGAAGAGTTTGTTTAACCAGAAAAATGTTCATTATGTCAGGGACTAAGCACAATGAAGTTATTTTTTTTCGTTAAATATGAAGATTAGAATCTTCTCTGTCATTTTTTTTAACTGTCATTTTCATTTGTCGCTTGTTCTGCTGTCGTTGTAATTTCATCTTATGTGGTAAAACAGGTCCAAAAATTCATGCATTTATACGTAAGAAGAGGACAGTCACAAATACCATTTGGTACGAATCAACACCGTGATGAAAATTGCAAAAATTTTTACGTCTAAAGAGATATTGATGATAAAATTCTTACCATGATTTAAAGATGCGTGACCTCTACTGGCGGTCTGTTCAATCAGAAGTGAAGATGTACTGTATCACGTTATGTAGTATTGTGGATCACTTAATCTTGAGTCAAAGGGTATCTGTATTTAACCTTTGTTACTTTTGAACAATTTCTACAATTTCATTTCTTGCAAGTACGCACGTCTTGAGCAGTGAACTCTAGAAATCTCATGGCCTTAAACTCATCGTGAATTTTGTTTTCTTAAACTGTACCGCAAAGTATGATACTGTTTGAAACACTTCCGGTCTCGATAAATGGGAAACAATGAAGCTTTCATTAGGCATGGAGCAAGGCCATGCCGAAAACACCGTGGGCATCGTGGGAAAACCAAAGGATATAAATTTTACCCGCAACCCCAGAATGTGTTCACGCCCAGCCCGGGCGCAGCCATTATCCTGTTTGTGCCGATTTCTTAGTTCTGTATTTTCTCTCATTGCTTTTATATATAGTAAAAGAAAATATTTTTGACCAGCTAGAGTCAGTAATAGCCTCACTGACTCCGCACACGTCATGAGTTGTTTTCTGTTGTTGTGGGAGCTAATCCGAGCTGGATCTATTGACCGACACTAGGTCACAACGGAACGATTAAACGGATATGTTATATTTCATATTGTCTCTTTATCAAGGGCTGCTCTCGGACTCAGACATGCTTAAAATTGTTTCGCGTTATCAAGACTCAAATATTTGAAGCGTTGGCTTTTAACCTTTTCCCTATGACATTGCTATGTAATTTATACTTTCATATTCCGTCTCGCCCCCTAGCATTTACAAAAGAACAGTCGTCAACTATCATAGCCATCATATTTGTGTTCGGAATTTAGCTATCGATCTTGAATATACACAGGAAAAACATCGCAGATAATCTAACCCTCGTATCTGTTGAGATTTGGCGCACGAGTGCTTTGTTTCGGCGACGAAGTATCTAATGCCGAGTACAGAAATGCGAAGAGGCGACTTTGCCGCTCGCTAAAAAGGAACGATAGTTCCTTTACTATGAGCTTTCTACGACAAGTATTTTTCCTTTAATCACCACTCCAAACAGGTTGACTCTAAAGCCCCTTGAAACACTAAAACTAAACATGCTGGAATTCTGACATGTCAGAGTGACTTTTAAGTTGATAGTTTCAAATGTGAATAAAGAAACCTTTTAACTGCGGAAAAACGGAATTTACGGTATTACGGTATCAAATTATGGGCAAAAACATTTGAGGAATCATGGTTGTAAAGAGTACTATTAAAAGGGGCCTGCAGACTGCAATGGGATCAAACAGAGTTTTATAACCAAACATAACATTTCGATTTTTTCACTTACTTTCCAAGTTTTCAGCAGTTTCTATAGGAGAACGCTGCCTTTAAGCCACAGTTTCTTACCTGAAAACATTTGCTTTTAGCCCCATGACCTGTTGAATTAAATGTTCAGTTAAGCTGTACAAATATTGGTGGAACTTCCAAGGGAAACGATAATTGTTTCGAGAAATCGGGAGTTAATGGAAACAGGTCCAAGGGTCGAGTCAGTATCGGGAGGTTTGAGAAATCCAGGGCCCGACTGTCATTTCTGAAATTTGCTGAAATTTGTCGTACAGTTACACAACTCGAGAATATTGAAAGTTATAGACTGGATGCCCAGTTATTTGAGGAAGTATTTCAGGTATTTTGAGGTGTTTTTAGGACGTACTTTGGAATGAATTCACCTTGGCTGTTGCGTAGTTTATCACACAACCACTACGCCTAAACGTCTCCAAAATTGGAAATCTTTAAGTGAAAATACTGCCGTCGTGTAACCTTGTTTGGTCAAAAGAAAGCGATGTCTAGACAGCAAAGACATGGAACTTTGCACGAAGATTACAATCAAAGAGAATAGTTTTGTAGACAATGATGGCCCCAGGTCAGTCATTACTCATTAAGATAAGCCGCCCAAACCTCGAGTGGCCCCATCATTTTTCTCGTGAAGGACTTCATTGTCTTCATGGAATTCTGAAGACCATAGAGGGAACTGGTTATGAAACCTGGCAAACATCAAATGAGCATACAAAGATCTCAACTGGATTTATGTTGGAAGGTCCACGACCGTGCACAATCTTTTGTTTTGCGCTCATACACTATGCATGAATTACGTAACCAAAACGTTTCGATTGGTTAGTTCGTCAGTACGGACTAAACAACTATTGTGCTTTAAACACGGTCAAGGCCAAAAATGCGAACAAAAGCATCAAAGAACTTTGTAGGGTTTCATAACCATTTCCCTCTATGTGAAGACGGTGTAGTAATATGAATGTCACTAGCGAATAATAGACTGATTTTAGGTACCAGATAGGCAACAGACATGATATGAGGACTGCATAAAAGTCACGTTTATACAATGCCATTGTGGGGTATTCTTCAGACGCAAATATAAAGGATGGTAGGGCCAATCGGGTCAAACGTGCTCACCTTTAGATTATAAAGCCGGAAATTTTTAATTGCAATAGGCTTTACCTTCATCTGTTATTAGCTCATAATTCCTTGGTTATTCAGTTGCATGCATGCTATAAATCACGAGTAAAAGCATACTTTGACCAGCTATCAAGGAAAGGTAGCTTAATTAATGTTTGTCATTCCAGTGTGCGCAATTCAGTCGATACATTTTTTTCGATGCTGAAGGCAATAACCACATCTGAAAATAATGCCAAGCTAAGAATAAAGATCGCATCTAGAGGGTACCAAGTTCTCTTCGTCGAGTTTGCAACGGTTTTGAACTCAAAATTTCAACTGACTTAGCGGCTTAATGGAATAAAATAAAGGAATTTGTGTGTTTCCTCAACCTCGATACGATTTCTTTTGTTAGCATTTCTCTGTTTTACTGAGTAATCCCATTAGGCCTTTAGCTGCCTAATTGCAAAAGTCTTTTAGTTGTCCGTGAGTTGTTGACAGGTCTGCCTTTCCACGTATGTCAATTCAAAAGACGTGTAGGGACAACAACATTACAATCTGCTACCGCAAACGTGCTCACTCCAAGGCCAAAAGGATTGTTTACAACACAGTTGCCATGGAAACAGTTTTGTGTCAACAAAAACAACTCTTTGAAGGTTATTAATCTATCGCCTATTTCCTGATAAGAAAGCTAGTAATGTTGGCGTCTCAAAATCGTAGTTAATTTCGACCAATATTGAAGGCTTTAATTCTCTAACGATTCTCAAGTCAATATAGCGATAATACGGACAGCGGACTCACTCGTGTTACATCTCACGAAATCCCGAATATTGGACCCATATTGCTGTGTACAGTTGGGAAACAAACTTTCTTCTGCTCTAACCCAAACAACTTGAGTCGAGAGTAGAGCAGCACAGGCAATATACAATTGTTCAAAAACTAATTGCTAAGAAAACCTGCATAAACAAATTATGAGCGAAGAACGTTGACTTAGCTTGAACATCCTGATCTAAGCTTTCTGCCGCTCCGCTTAAAGTCAAGACTGTGGCAATGCAGCGGCTTCTTAATTCGGCTTGCTTTTCAGGCAGAAAAGGTGGCTGTCATCAAATTAAATTAAATTCCTGATTGGAGAATATAAACTAAACCAAAACATGACGACTTTTTAATAGAAGCATATTCTAGAATAAATCCAAATATTGGTACTCTTCTCCTGGTATTTTGTATGAAATTCGTGCTTGGAAAAGCTTACCTCTTCATCGTAACTGGGACAACTGTCGATATTACTGCCTATTTCGAGAAAACCTTAATCGAAATTTAGCACACGAATTTATTTCTGGCTAATTAGGGGTGTTGTTCGGTCTCATGCAAAATCAAACGTTTTATCGAGGGCCTCCCTGGGGTTTCTAGGGCCTCCCAGGGGTTTTGGGAAACAAGGGAACATGGTCATTTATTTCAAGGGAACAAGGGATATTTGTGGGATTAATTTGAGGGAACAAGGAATATCTCCACTATTAAGGGAACTTTAGGCCCGAACAATGGAATTTGTTAATGGGGAAAAAGAGAGAAAAAGTGAAATTTTCAAGGGATTAAGGGAACATGCTACCCCGCTTCCCCACTTTTGGAGGCTCTCTTTATTGACCACCTAACTAGAGCGCGAGTTTATAGACGAAATCTTTCAAATAAAAGATCGAAAGAGGGATCCTCTTTATCATATCTTTGCACGCTATTATTTATTCTAAGTTAATTATGATGTTTAGCACTGGGAACACAACTAACTGTGTGTGTGTTTTTTTTATATCTATCTAGATAATATGCGATGACACATATGCATATCCAAGGAAAAGCATGGACGCCTTAGCTTCTATTGGTCTGCTGGGTCTTATCGTACCCAAAGAACTTGGTGGCTTGGGTCAGAATCATGTGTGTGTTGCAATGGTTGTGGAGACGATAGCGCGATATGGCTGCCCGAGCACTGCCATGGTATACGGTGAGTATTGTACCTTGGGAGGGAGTTTTAAATGATACGGTGAGCTGAGAAACCAGTGCCTTTTATGAATTGATATCTGAGAAATACTAATAACTAATACTAATAATAGGATTTCTATGAATGACTGTGTTAACTGTTAAATACAAAGAAATGGCTGATAGTTAATCGTCAAGCAGGAAAGAAGCACTCTTATTTAGATCGTTGACCAGTAAAAAGAAGTCTCAAGTCCCTCGAGGATTAGTATAAAAAGATGTTTTTGAATGATGGCTAATTAGAGAAAAAATGACTGACGGCAACAGGACGCCTGGCAAAATGTGCACTTGAAAATTTAACAAATCGAATGTGGTTTAGCGTGGTCTGTACTCTTATCGACAACGATACGCGTCATCACAGTGGTCAAAATTTGTTGTAGACTCACTCGGCGCGTGTCATCACAGTGGTCAAAATGTTGTGGACTCACGAGGCGCAGCCTAGTGATGAGTCCACAACAAACTTTGACCACTTTGATGACGCGTATCGTTGTCGATAAGAGTACATTTGTTTTTTACCAAAATATCAACGTCAAAGAAAATGGTTTTTTTTTTCAGAGCGCGAGCTTAAAAAGGCATTGCGCGACACATTGACGGAAGCAACGTGGTCTGGACTCTTCTCGACATCGGCAAATTAGCCAATCAGATTGCGAGATTAGTAGCGATTGTGGTAAAAAAAGAGCTTGTAACTGACAAGTAGATGTTTTCTATTTATTGAATGTTTCCCTTTTTGCAGTGATGCATTTAGGTGCAGTTGCAGCAATGCTTTTCCGATATCACGGCAACAAAACCATTCAAGATGTACTAACACGACTTGACACAGATAAGCTGATTGGCACACTAGTGTTTAGTGACCCAGCTACAGGTATGTAGGCGTGGTATCTAGGTGTTATCCAGCCATGACTGGCATTGTTGATGTTTCAAAGGTATAGACAAGCTTAAAGCATAGCATTATAGACTTTTGCTTCGATGCAATGATAGATCTAGCAGACTTCTGTGTTTAAGATGGTTTTTATCTTCTTGAAATAGCGGTCGCATCACCGGGCGTATCATAGCTTGAAATGTACGCGCACAATTTCTCTAGTGTACAACAAACACTCTCTTAAAGGTGCGCTATTTGTTAATAATTTCTTATCACAAATCAAACAGCATGAGACTCATGTACACTCAAGGTACTTATTTATTTTACACGCCCCAGGTGGACATAACTGGTTCCCATTCTCCTCTAAATCAAAGCAGCTGGATGATGGCAGAATACAAGTTTTGCGCTACGGAGCCTGGGTGACCAGTGCAGGATTTGCAGATTTCTACGTTGTTGAAAGCACAAGCCCGTCGTTTGAAGGCGACTTCATGAACCTCAGTCTGTATCTTATGTTTAAGGTAACGTTTGGTTGCTTGTGTCTCTCTAACAGGCAGATTTTGCAGGAAACGCCAGAGAAGCTAAAATGATATAGAAATTATAACTTCAAGTTCAAATGCAGTCTGCAGCATGTCCTCTTTAACCGATACATGGCCTAACGGATGAGGTAATGACAATTTCTCAACAATCCTATAGGACGAAGTTCGCTCCAGCAGTGATGAGTGGTCGGCGTTGGGCATGCGTGGTAACCAGTCCAGCCCAGTCGTGTGTGAAGGCGTGTTGTCAGCGGACAGACTGATTGGTTCATTTGGTGAGTCAAAGCCACATTAACCCACCAAAGCGTTCTGCTGAAACTATACGACTGGCGTGTCTTTGGAATATACACCTAGGATAAGCCTGATCCCAGTTGACATGCTTAAAGACATAGGAGCTGCTGGTATAGACTTAAGGGAAGTTCAGTAGAGAGAGGTTCCGACTTTACCACGCCCAGTCTTTGGTTTCCGAGAATAGCATGTTGTTCGGTGGTATCAGCCCTGGGGAGTGGTAAGAGCGCTCGCCTCCCGCCAATGTGACCCGGGTTCGACTCTAGCCCGGTGTAATATGTACGTTGAGCTTGTTGTTGGTTCTCGCCTTGCGTCGAGGGTTTTTCTTCGGGTTCTCCCGTTTTTCTTCCTCCATAAAAACTCCAAATGCCAGGTCGACCAGGACAGAGGACCTGCAGCTGCATGAAAACCAGCTAAGGCTGATGTGGTTGCGTCCCTAAATATTTTAAGTTATTTCATATATTTATTATTTATGATCTTCATCTTGGATGAAACTAATCATCATTGAATATCGAGAAACATTTCTTGGGCGGTGGACAACAAAATTCCCGCTTTTGCACTTCGTTTCCGTCTCAATCTCGTATTTCTTTATCAACAGGTGATTTCCCTTTGGCTGGTCATGAAGTTATTGACCCATACTTCCTTCTATTCAGTTCTGCTTGCTGGAATGGGATAGCCCTGGGCTCCATCGATATTGCTAAGAAGCACGTCATCAGAACAGACCATGCCGACACAGGCCTGCGCGTAGCGGACTATCCAATCATACAGGTAATAAGCATCATTGATATTTCCTCATATTGACTCAGGGACTGCCATACGGGCGGAAATCACTAGGCACTAAATGAGTAATGTAGATATGACCCAGAAATACCTCTTACTTGTACAAACTGGTGATGGATTTAATGAGTAAATTTGAGGGCCTTTATTTCTTGACCCTTGTTATTTCTATCTTTGTTAATGAATGAGTGACGTAAGACCCTGTTATACTACATTTCTTTCCTAGACACATTTACGAGTAACATACCTATTTTCGATGATGTTTTTAGGATTACTTTGGTAAATCTGTCACGGAGACTAACGGCGCCAGAATGATGCTCTTCAGCGTGGCACAGGGAATGGATCACGTGACCAACAACAACGACTGGTCTATCTACAAAGAGCCCCTGATGGCACCAATGTAAGCAGTATAGACTACAGTGTCATGCTATCCCATAACACAGCTTGCCACATGCCATTGCCACGTGCCTCAGCATATGTAGCTATGCCATGCCATGCCAAAAACATTTCATAAGCATTCTATGCCCCGACATGCGATACGATTCGATGTCATATCATTAGAAAACATAATATGTAACGTGCCATGCAATGCCATGCCACAGCATTCCGCTTGCCATTATATGGCAAAATATCATGACATGCTATCTGGCATAGCATGCCGTGCCATACCGTGTCATAACTTTGCCATGACATGACTGACATTCAATGCGGTGAGTTAATTTAGTTTTCCCTTGTTTTTTTTTCTGGTGTAGTCGAGGACAGTTCCATCACTGGTGCTTCCAAGTAAAAATCAAAGCTGCAGCCAACGTCAATTACGTCACAGACGAGATGATGCATGCTTGCGGTGGTGTTGGTTACAAGAAAGAACTGGGTAGGTTTGCGCACAAGCACGAAAGAGAAAAAGGACGTAAGGATAGCACAGTGATGACAGATGCTCGCCTCCCATCAGTGTGAGCTAATGTGTTCCGGGTTTGAATCTCGGACTGTTTTGTCCGCCGGGCTCTCTGGCTTGCCTCTCTCCATAGAAACCAACATTTCTAAACTCCAATTCTAACTGTATTCCGAGGGCCACTATATTGCCAGTCTCGAGACCGCTAGGTACTACCATTTTGAACAAACCTGATTTATTTAGTCATTGCTTATCTTCGTCAAATGGAGGAGTTCTCTAGGATCTGGAGATGGGTAGGTCATGCAGGCTTTACAAGAAAGCGTTGAGTAGGTCTGTGTGTAAAAGAAAAGGAGGCAGTATTACTGCAGCTGGTAACAGTATACAAAAAGACTTTCTTTATCAAATTATAAAGGACGCGTCAATAAAACCTCATACCTGTCGAAATTGTGGCCATTATAAAGGCTTTCAGAGTGACTATAATTTTTTTTCCTGGCCATAATTTTAACTCAAAGTTATTCATGTGCACTGCAGGTATTGAACGTCTTTTACGTGATGGCAAAGCAGGATGGATGATGGGAGCTAGCAATGAGGTGCTGAGACAGCTAGTTGGAAAAACCAGCCTCTTAGGCCTTGGTGCAGTGGACTTATGGTAAATAAAGGAACTGAGCTTAGTCCTGGCGGTTTTTTTATAACGGCTAGCTTCTTCTTCTTCTTCTTCTTCTTCCCTTCTTCTTCTTTTTTTTCTTCTTCTTCTTCTTCTTCCTCATTTTCTTGTGTCGTCTTCTTCTTCCTCTTCATGTCGTTGTTGTGGTTGTTCTTCTTCTCCTTCTTCTTCATGTTGTTGTCGTTGTTGTTGTTATTCTTTTTCTTCTTCTTCTTCTTCTTTTTCTTCTGCTTCTTCTTCGTCTCCTGACGTCTTCCTCTCCTTTTCTTCTTCACTCCTTGCTCCTCTTTTTGTAGAATAATATACTTTTATCACATTGGCTTCTAGGTTGAAGATTCCTGACAGACGCGTTCTTAATTCCGAGATTAGGAAGTTGAGCGGTGAGGCGAAGAGAGACCTTGCACGTAAACTTCTCATTGAAGCAGACAATGATGACGCAGCTTTAAATCACAATAGTAAACTCCAAGACTCTTACCAGGATTCAGAGTTTGAAAACCCGTTCAACACCAAGCCTCCCGCAGTGTTGAAGCCCCTGGATACACCTGACGGAGTTGCGCATGAGCCATGCCTCAGACCAGACAGATTCACTGCTTTGAAACTGCTGTCTGTTAAGTCTTTTGGGGAGATGATTGCCGAATATACCTTTTCCTTGCCCCAGCCCACTGACTGTACAGGATGCTTTCCTGGCCAGTACGTCCGAGTGAGGATTGGGAAGAATGAGAGGTTTTTCTCGCCTGTGTCACGCACTAAAGAGTTTGGCAAAATTTCGCTGTTGCTCAAGCATGAGACACATGGAGTGTTCTCGAATTCCATCCGCTCTCTTCAATTGGGTAAGAACGGCTGCAAGCGACATTTTTGCCCGTCTCTGTTTTATTTCCCCACTTGGATCGAATATTTTTTGGCAAGGAAAAACCTCCTTACACTATTTTTTCATCCCCAGATTTAATCTATTTTTTAAAAAGAATATACTGTAAGGCGAAATTTATTCTCACAGTCTAAATTTTCTGGACAAAACAGCGCGAGCCCTGGAGAATACTGCTATGAGGCAACGTGGCCGGGTGGTTAGGGCGCCGGACTTGAAATTCCGAAGTCACGGGCTCAAGTCCCGTTCTGACCACCAGCTAGTGTTGTTTTTGATATTCCAAAGTTCAACACCTCGATTACGCTTGTAAATAACCAACTGGTCTGCCTCCTGCCAGTTGGGATTCTTAACCACGTTATATTGATTTACATTGTATGTGTTTAGTGTTTCCATTGGCTTTGAAAAACCCTATTCGAGGAGTGGTCAATTAAGATATTTATTTTATTTTATTTTAGTTTAGTTTAGTTTATTTCGAAAGTTGCTTCATTTAAGTGACGACATTTGCATTTTTTGTTATTTCTGTCTTTCAGGCGAAACAGTAGATTTCTGTGGACCTTGTGGGGGATACGAATACCAGTCCAACTCTACCAAATACTTAACTCTGTTAGTGGGTGGCATGTCATGTCAGCCCGCAGTGCAGATTGTGCGTGAAATAATGGCCAACCCAAAGGACCACACCATCGTGTCTCTTCTCCTCTGCGCTGCCAAGCCAGCTGATATTCCTTATCGCCAAGAATTACAGAAGTATACCTTGCTTGACAAGCGTGTGAAAACTTCATTTACCGTGTGCGAGGTCGACTGCGATGACTGGGAGGGAGGAGAGGGTTATATTGATGCCAATCTTTTATCCAATGCACTGCCCTCCCCAGAAGAGTCCAGTCATCGAGTGCTCGTGAGCGGGGGCCCTCGTCTAGTCATGGGAGTGCTCCAGGGGCTCAGAGTGTTGGGGTACTCAAGTGAGAAGATCTTCGTGTACGGTCAGTTTGGGGTCCAACAGATCAGAGCTGTTTATGGAAAATACGCGAAACTTGCACAGCACAGGGAGAATCATATCATCAATGGATACTGTTAAAGACTCTTGATTCTACTCGAGCTTGCAATCCTCTTTTACACTAATTTTTTTACAGTTAATATTAGGAACAGATTGCTTAACAAGATGATATCACTGAATGTTAATGTCTGGTCTGAGAATCCGATAGTACGTCAAGAAATTACACCCTAGCTCAGAGTGTTGCTTATTCTCATCACCACCTATTTGGCACAATTTGTTTATAGAAAAGAGAAATCGTACTTTGATACCTCGACGGAAAGAAAACCTGTAACTTTAATCAGAACAGAGTGGTAAAAGAATGTAGATGACCTGTTACTTTTCAAACACGTATGGCAGAAACAAATATTTTAGTTACTAGACATACCAAATTCGCAAAAGACAAACTTTGATGAATTTAAACAACTTAGCCGAGGAGTTAAATCTGGAGTACCCGGAACTATTCAAATCTAGTTAGTGGAACCTTAACCTTTAACCTTTTTCCAAACGTTTTTCACGATTTTTTCCAGTACGCTAGTAGCGTTCATACTTATAATACTAGATACGCCGCTAGCCAAAACCTCTACAAATAACGAGTTAGAACAAACACCGGGAAACAAACTACATCCCATATGGCTTCCGTCTTTTAGCATAATATTCCTTCTTTATATTTGAAAAATGTTAATGTGTACCGATTTTCTAAACCAATTAAGTTATATCTCTTTTCTGAACAACTCGAAAATAGCATGAAGTAACTAAGATTTTGAACATTCAATTCCTTGGAATATCCCCTGCTCATATAGTTTGGTCTGTCTCCCTGTGTTTGCACTTAATTTACTTGTCTCCTTCATTCCCTTGGTCTTATTTTGTTTTGCACGTAAAAGGCAGGGTAATAACTCGGAAACCGCAAGGTTCATTTATCCCCCTGGTTCGACTGTAAGCACATATCTTTTCCTTAAGTTATTGCAAGTTTTTGTAATTTTCTATGCAAATGTGTATTAAGTGTCTAGAGTAAATAAAACAATGTTATTGTTATTGGAACCTGGGAATTTCGGATTAAGAGAGCAGTGCTCTTAATAGTCGACTATTTTTCATTTGTGAAACTATTCGCACCTTTTGGTTTTATCAAGGGAGCTGTTCATTATAGCACCCAGGAATATCTTAGACTGACGAATAAAAGTGACCTTCGCATATTAAAGCAGTCCATGTTAATGGTTCATTTCCTTTGCTTGTCTTTCTAAAGGTCTTGTATGCACATGTAACAAAAATGTTGTAGAAAATATATCAATGTTGCATTGTTTAACATATATAATTGATTTCATATCTAGGTTACCGCAGTTACTGTAATTGTATATTATGTTTCAGGTCTCAAGAAAGCAAACTTAATCGATTCATTGTAGTATATCCGGTGAAACTGAATTTTTTTTGTAATCTATATCATCTTGAAAAGCTTTTTAACCCCTTTTCTGAATCTCTTGTACCGAGTGACATAGATAATCGGATTGAGAACCGTAGAGGTTTTGGCAAACAAGGCGGGGATCGTGGCAGCCAATGGAGGTATACTCTGAGGTTTACCAAATGCTGCGTAAAACGATAGGATGGCGTAGGGCGTCCAAACTACGACAAAACTTGCTACCATTATGAACCCAGTCCAGACCACTTTCTTTCTGGTGAGCAATATCTCTAATGTTTGTTGTGCTTCATCGTTCCATTTGCTTTTTGCCCTTTCTGCCATTTGGGACATTTGTTGCAAGATAATGGCATACGATACAACCAGGGAAACAACAGGAAATAGAAAGAAAATGACAAAAATACAAATGATAAACGAAGTATCAACGAGGTCGTTTGACTGCCACTTTATTGAACATGAAGCTCCAGTGCCTTCTGGGGCATAAGATGACCAACCAATCAATGGAAAGATACCCCACAAGCCAGTGAATATCCAGAGCAAAACAATGATTTCTAACATCTGTTTGTGAGTGACATCTGCTCTCATTGGGTGATAAATCTTCCAGCACTTCTCGACAGCAAGGACTGTATGATGCAGCATAGTACCCAGGCCAATGATAGCACTTACGCATGCGTACCAACTGCATCCACCCGAACCAAATGGCCACGCAGCGAGGAAGTCTGCAGCCGCTGCAAATGGAGTTACGATTGCAGCTAACACGACATCAGCTATCGCGATACTCAGGACTGGCAGATCTGATATACAGTTAGCAGATCTCGGTTCTTGTTGAAAGTCAATATTGTGATAGCATTGAAAAAGAAACCCAACATAGCCAGGGCAATAAGGATGCATGCTGCCAACATG
Organism: Orbicella faveolata; assembly: GCF_042242905.1. Classification (NCBI taxonomy): domain Eukaryota; kingdom Metazoa; phylum Cnidaria; class Anthozoa; order Scleractinia; family Merulinidae; genus Orbicella; species Orbicella faveolata. The sequence goes on along the minus strand of NW_028301541.1, from coordinate 23,460,890 downwards.
TTATTTCTTTAGTAATCTCTTTAAACTGGAGGGTAGCTAACGCTGTGCCTTCCCTTTTTTAAAACTTTCCTTAAAAACTGAATATTCCGCCCACCTTCTCCAATTGTAGATAAACCGATATCTCATAAATTGACCAATCTGAGAATGAAAATAAATAAATAAATAAATAAATAAAATAAAAAAATAATGAAATTATTTCTTCGCTGAATAGTGTTTGTATAAGATATTTTTATGGCATGCCATAGAAAATACTGTCAATCGGAATACAGAAGAGCCGCTGAATACTCGGTGGTTTTAGTCCCTCTGAGAGTTAGTCGCATTGAATGTGTTGGCGCACTAATTGCCGTCTCGAGTCACAAAAGAAATTAAACTAGCAATTTTTCAGTAAAAATTCATACACAATATATAATGTACAAATAACTTGTTATACAAAATGAAAAAAATTTCCAGTCCTGACGGTCCGTTTTGCTCTAACATTAAACAAACCAGCGAATATCTTTTTGTTGATTTCCATTAGCAGTGTCTTTTTGGTAGGAATTTACGCATTGGTATTCTTCTCTTTGTAAGAAAAAAACCCATCCTCTCCAAATATGAAATAATGTATGGTGTTTTAACTTCTTCTTGCTTAACCCTACACCACCTTATTCTTATTGACAAATACTTTCTCTTCATTTAATTTGTTCCCTTAATAGTAGGCGGATACCAATTTGTGGATTTCAAAACCCTTGAGCAGAAAAAATTGGAGCTTGAAAAAATATATCGTGATCTCAGCCAAACAAATACAGTTCCTTCCTTAAGAAATGGTCTTGCTTTGTTCAAAAATATTTTGTTTCAAATTCTAATAGAGAATGTTCTCAGATAGCTTTCTGCAGTTTGTTGGAAACAATTATGAATTCAAGGTGACTAGCCGCGTCACGCAATTATTTACATTCCGGTGGATTTTGGGCAAAACTGATGAGTACCACCGGCCAAGGCGGCCTACTTAAAATCATTTCCCCAGATATATTTTTTGATTTTCAAACAGGTCGGTATATAGTTAATCCGTAGAAAGTGTTTTTATGCCATTTAAAATTATAGCCCATAGAAAAATATGGCGATATTTTAGTGCTGTAATTGTTTTGGGTGTTTGTTCGAGCTCGTTTCGGGCTCAAAACTAACTTCGATTTATTTTATTTTTCATTCAGTCAGTACCATGAAGACCTGAGCTGAATATAGAAATCATCATTGAGAGTCTCAAGTAACTGCTGCAATTGTGTGGTGTGGGATGCGATCAAATGTTCAGAAAATTCAGCAAACCCAGAAGTAGATTTTTGAGCCCAATCGGGGCGAAATCGTTTTTCGCAAATTTTTTCCAAAAAATCCTGTATTAGCAGAAACTAACTATGGTCCGTTTGTTTTCTAGCTAGGGCCAATCTATGGGCAAAAAATGAGCGAAATTGATTCTTCGACTTGTGCCGTTGCTTGGTCTATATTTATAGGCGGTGACTCTCAATTACACTTGCGACAATAATCTGTTGGAACATGAAAAAAGTCTCGACCATTACAAGGAATTTTGACAGCATCGCAATGGTTACATCAAAAAGATTTGTAACACTTACTGACCTATTTTCGTTTAAGATGTCGCTGTCAAGAATCGAAGGCACTTTAAGGTACTTGATCTTGTCTTTCTTGCTAGTTCACTTCTTTTACGGGGCAATAATGCAAAGGCTCTGCGATTTTTCTTTTGAATTTTCTGAATCGATGATTCTGATAATTTACTCGATCTCCGCCCCGTTTGAATACCGTCGGGCAAAGTGTTCAATTTGTTTCCGTGACGTCAATGATTTTGAACTAATCGCAATAAGATTGAAACAAAACGTTTTGTTATTGGCTACTAAAAATAACAATTAATCAATCACTTTATGTTATATACGTAAATGGAGACGCAGTGACGTAATGGTTAGCTACGAAGGACCGGTAACCTAGGCAACATAGCAACATAGGCATCCAAACATTAACAGTTGTGTCCATGTCTTTGCAGTGAAAGTTTACTTTTTTCTTCTTCTTTCCCTTTTCAACCTTGTCAAAAGGTCACTATTTGTTACCTTTTCTCCAAAACAACTAAACTAACATTAACACCATCGGCATTCAAACGTACTAGTTCTATTTCTCAGCTGTTTTTTAGCCTCGTCAAAAAGTCACCATTAGTTACTTTTTACACAAAAAAATTATTTTGATGAAATACCAGTCATACTCATGTTCTTGAATTTCAACCAGGCATTTACCCATTTTAAGCTCGAAATAATTCGCCGTAATTTTATCACCAACCCGCCTGAGGGACCATGTCTCTTGATTAGACTACGGACACTTAACATGCGAGATTGCACTCCACCGGAGACATAAACCCTTGGCAACATTTGAGTTAGATTTCGCGTAACTGCCCTAAATCGTTTATTCACTCGACATAACTTTTGGTATGTATGGTGCGCGTTACCAACGAATAAAATGGCGGATGACATCAGCACGATTTTAAAGATTTTTTTCAAGACTTCATTGGGCAGATTTTCGAGTTATAATCGCCAGTAATTCTTGTCGCCAAAATCCTAACTTTCTCATCCGCAACAAACTGATGTGATCTGTGTTCCTGTCCGCCCTCTCTCATCTCACTACCGTCACTATTTTGCCGCAATTGCTCTGTTTAGCCACCAACCTCACCACAACATCTCCTTAGTCACCCGCATCATCTCCGATTTCAGTGTTACCTTCAGTTTCAGTTGTCTAGATGACATTCTTCAAATCCTTCCTCTCCATTGTTGTTCTCAACCACAACTTGTTCCAAGCTCACATAACGTTCTGCTTGATTTTCCGCAAAATGTCCAAGGTACACAGTAGCTGTTGAAATACTCACTAACGGGCTGAATACATGTTGCCCACCTGCTCCCAGGGAGGACACCATTTGGATGCCAATATCATATATTGGCATTCTGCCGATAATGAACCTGGAGTTTGGCTGTCAGAGTTTTTCGTTTTTAGGAGCTTCGGTTTTTAACAGTTTACCGTCGGGCATAAGAAATCTGAACTCTAGGCTTTTATTTAGGCAAAAGGCAAACGAACATTTTTATTTGTAATTCTTATTCGTAAGCTTTTATATGTTTTTCCCTTGTACTTTTGCCTTTTTAAAATTTCAAAAATTTTTGCATTTTGACCTTTTAATTTTTAAAATCTTACAGGACCTCTATCATAACAGTACTTTCAAGTACTGACGGGTTAATCCTGTTTAAAAATTCGTTTATCATTATTATTATTATTATTATTATTATTATTACTATTATTACTATTATTATTATTATTACTATTATTAGCTCCTAGTAGAGTCCACTTAGAACTGTCGGACATTGATTTAGATATCGAAAAAGGACATGCAAATATTCCTTAAGGCAATTGAGAATACTATTTCTGGGGAACTCTAGCCGAAGCCACGAACACTGAGCCAAGAAGTGGACCTGCATATAGCTACAGTGTATTTTTAAAGTAGAGTTTTTGCCATTTAAATGTGTGGAGTATTTTTTACCATTCTTATTTAAATTTTTTCGACAAATGACAATAGACAAATTTATAAGGGTTGTAAAGAATGAGTGTAATTTGTAATTCGTTTGTAAGTTAGTATTTCCCTGACATGTATATTGTCCTAAGAATTTTACAGTTGTAATTTTTTATAAGCCACTAATAAACAGTTTTACTATTAAATTAAAAAATATTATTATTATTATTATTATTATTATTATACAAGTTAGCTGCCGCATACAGCGTTCACTGATCCCCACAGGCTCCATCTCGTGCCATATGATCTATCATTCGAGGAAGCAAACCCATTGTCTGCCAAACTATTCAAAAGAGGAAAGCCATTGCTATCGTTCGGATTGCTTTCTAGGTAGGCAGCTATTTCTTTTCTCGTGGTTTCAGCATATCTGAGGATTCCAAGTTTTTTTACTTGGTGTGAAAGTGCAGCGAATTGGCAGTTGCCATCTCCTGGTGGGTTGTATACCAATTCAAAGCCCTGATCTTCTATAGCCTGGATGTAACCTTTTTTTTTCATCACTATGTGATGCTTTTTATAGTGCGGATTTTTTTTTTTCCTTTTCGACAGCTTGGCTACTTTTTGCTTCTGTTTTTGGCGCTGTACGGGTAAGGCTTGTTATGCCATCTACAGGGAGCTATTTCCTTTCCTTCTTACCTGTTAGTGGTGACGTATATGCAACTTAGCTTGATGTTCCTTTCTTCTATTCAAGTCTCTGTCACATGTCGCTATACATATTCCATGCTCTTCCTCTTAGTCGGACATACACATTTTCTCCAACACTGTAAACAGAGGGCCGAATTCAAGCGAATCTGTGTTCTCTGTCAGGGGCACCCAACGATCGTTTCGGTAAATTATCTGTTCGGAAGGCCTTTAATCCCCTCTGATTTTCTTGAGAGAATTGGCACCTCGAACTTTCGTGATATGAGAAATTTAATGTCTGTTGTTTTCGGACTGTTGAAAATGTCGTTTTGAGTACCGGAAAAAGGTCAGCTATCATTTTCGGAAAGGCGATAAGACCTAAGGTTTTCGGGAAATGGACAAAAAAGCCCTAATAAATTCGAGAATACTCAAGTTCCCCTAGAATATCCGAACAGATAAAATTTTTTTTAGTGCAACCTAAAATTAACCTACAGAGCTTTAAAAGTACTCCAGATAGCCTAAAACAGCATCTAACAGCATTAGAGAGAAAACGGTCGTTGGGTGCCCCTGCTCTGTGCGCGCTCGTCACATCTCCTCGTCGCTTTCTGGGCTTGTTTTCGCAGTTTAGAAGCTCATCGGGAACGTCATTTCCTATCATTTTCTGTTGGACGTATTTCCTCAGGCCTAGGAAGACATTCTTCGTCTAAATCGCTTTCTCTGAGGTTGTTACATTTTTGTGCAAAATATATTTCAAATGGTGTTTTGTGAGCAATCACATTCAAGTAATAAGTTTCGCGCGAATGGAATCCGAATTCGGTTTCCACGAACTAGACTTTTAACAGTCCAAACAAAGCAACTCTTTCACGTGACTCATGATGACTTTCGCTTAAGTTTTCAAAATCTTAGTGAGAGTAACCGACAAAAGTCCTTCTCAGGACCACACTCACCCGGACGATTACACAACACAGTCTTCCAAGATTTTATGTGGTATTCATAAATTATTTCTAACCTTCGTTAAAGGAAAATTTGTTGGCGGTCCTGGTCTCAACCCAGTGGAGAACGTCAACGCTATCTTTCGAACGAAAATGGTTGACAAAACAGATGAACAAGGTAAATTGTCCTTCATCATCCCGGACGATGTGGATCGCTTGACTGTCACATTCCAAGACCCTACGGACCAATATTTCGACACCACACAGACAGTGCCGTTTCAGAGGGGCTAGACTGTATACCACACGATAGCACTACAAGAGGTGGACCCACCAGTGACATTCGACAGTAGTCAAGACTTAAGAGTGCCACTGGCACATGCTTGAGACAACATGGCGGAACTAGAATTACCTGCAGAGAGTCTTTTGGAGAAAGATGGCAAACCTTTTAAAGGTGAGTTCGAGATCGGTTGCTATGGATAGAGTTGTAAATCAATGTCTTTCTGGGATTCCATCTTCGAACCCTCGTGCTGCCTCAGCTAACACCTATTTTCCTAAATGTCTGATTATAACATTTCTTTTACCTAAATAAAGTTGATCACAGTATGTCAATTTTACTTTCAAAGGTAAAGCCAAGCTAAGGGTGAATTTTACGGATCCTAGAAACTCCACAGACTTACTATCCGCCGCAGGAGATTTCACCACAATAGACCAATACGGAAACGTACAGCAATTGAAGACATACGGGATACTAAGGATAAAAGTTCAGGACCATGAAGATAAGCCACTTAATCTGGCAGGGAATATGAAGGTTTATCTCGACGCTGATCAGGTAATAAGTAACAGTAACTAGGGGCTCTCCCAGAGGACAGGGACTGAAAGTACTCTTAGTAATTAACGATCTTTCCTTCGCACGTGCAAGCTAAGTGGACGTGGCTGCCTTTATAAGATTTTTAAATCTATTTGTTGCATGTGAGCCGACGTTTTGTTAACTTTACTTGAATGCAATCTGCTTTATTTTCTTTTACTTTCCCCATCGATGCCTCTTTTTTCGCTTTCCTTTGTGTGCGTGCTTTATTTTAAGTTCTTCTACAGTTTAAAACAATTTTTGTATTTTTGCCGTACTTTAGTAAGTGCTATGTAATTCTACTGGAGAAATGGCACCTTGGCTATAGTGGCTGGATGAGAAGACGGGAAGATGACGCTGAATTGAAGAGATGAAGCCTACTACTAAGGCAAGAACCAAACGACAGCTGGATGGCCGCCGCAGGTTTCACATCGGTGACATTCCAACTGATAAACTGTCCAACCTCAATATCGACATTCCTTGGAAACGCTGTTACGTTCGGGCCCTGACATACGCCGTGACGGAGAAAGGCGAGCAACCTGTCATCAGGGCCGTAGTCACTCTGATTGGAAGAAAGAACACTGATCAGGAACGATATTATGGGTTCACCAGTGACGTCACCAATGCAGGCGGCGTGGAGCGGCGTGGTGCGGCGTGGTGCGGCGTGGTGCGGCGTGGTGCGGCGTGGTGCGGCGTGGGGCGGCGTGTTGCGGCGTGGTGCGCATTCCGGCGTGGTGCGATTCGGATCTTTCTTTACAGTCAAAAATATCGTCTTGGGACCTGAAGAGTGGTAGTGAACTATTAGTTAAGCTAATTCCTGATCAATTAACCCTGGAAAAACTGTCATCTTCTCTAAAGGCGTCCATTGTAGAAGCCGGAATGTATCAAGCTCGTTTAAGTTCACCACAAAGATGAACGGACGGGACGGGACCCGTATTCGGCGGCGACGAGAGGCACGAGCGTCTGGATCCAGACGAAAATCTGCTGGCATTTCGATTTCACTTCCTAGGATCAGTACTGCACCAAATACCGGAGAGGACGACTTTGGTTCCTGGACGTCAGTCGGTCATCCACTGTCGTGGTACACGAAAGACGCCAGCAGACCCGATAACGAACGCACTAAGTGTTTTGTGAAAGTTTATTTTGAACCAGAACACTCACATTTATGCGCATCGCCTCCTTTGGTGATGGTGCAAAGTTTCACGCCCAATTTTCGAGAAAAAATATGGATTCCCTATACGAGAAACAAATTTCTTGCCCTTACAGGGAGGGTAAACTCCCAGTTCAACCGCTTGTGTTGAATACAGGTGCAGTGAAGGAACAATACTTGTTATGAGGACATTTGCTTTCTGCCTACAAATGGAATGTTCGGAACTTGATAGAAATTTCCACTCAGCATTAACTCATTAATTGTGCCTGTGTGCATACGAAGGAGTTAAAACTTAGACACCAATCGCTTGTTTAAGAAGGCCGTAGCTAGCGGAGGGGCGGGGAGGGGGGGGGGGGGGGGGAGGAACGGAGTAGTTGCCTCAGACATAAGAAAGATATTGGTCTCTTTTTGGAGTTTTGATCATATAGTTTGAACATTATTACTAACATCACCTTTGAAAATCTTCATAACTGTTTCGCTCGTCTTTACTGAAACAGCAAACAAAATGAAAGCAACTCGTGTACAGGTCGCTATAGTTTTCCGTATGATTGGCTAACTCTAAACCTCCTTGATTAAATATGCTGAGCGAAACGTAGAGAATGTATCAAACTCAAGATGGGCTGATACCCTCCCAATCGTTGGTTCTAAGACCGGGATATGATGCACTAACTTTTCAAAACGTTAATATTTAGAGATACAAATCTATAGTTTACACTTTGAAAAAATATCTATAACGGCCGCTTTTGCGAGCCTGACAAGTTTCCTTCTAATAACATATTAAGGGACGGTTTTTGCTAGCAATAATTAAAAGAAATCATGTAAAAATATGTCCTGGTAATACCTCCACACTGTGCTCAGTAGCAAGCTATTAGAGCAATTTTCAATTGAGGCTCGAGAGTAATCCAAGATTGCATTGGTTTTACTTTACTACGCTCTGTGATTGGCGTAGAAAAGTTACGCCACTTTCTCAACCAATCAGATGCGAAACCAAAACCAATCGCGACTTCGTCACTCGCGTTTTCGCGCACTTCTGGCCGGTTATTTGTATTTATTTACTTTGAGCCCTGATTGACTCCTTGTGATATCTACCTTTGTTCTGATTGGCCGTTGTGATTACTTTGGTTTTGGTTTTACGACACTCAAACGAAAAGCGCTCTAATAGTTATTGACCGCGAAAGAACATACGAATTCTAGTCTTCTCTAGCAGTACGTCCTGCAAAAACAAAAGTAAAAGTATCAAGTTTTATTCACTCGTCTCCGTATTGTTCAATGAAGTCTCTACTGACTCTTGGGTTTTATGTCAAGGATGCCACGCCAATAATCGGTCAGAAACACTTGGTCAGGGTCGTACTCTTCTCGCAGCTTCAACCAGTCATTCATCTTAGGGTACACTTCCTTCAGATATTCTGCATGGAATGTGGTATTTCCACACTTCTGACCTGGCAGTGGAAGGTACTTGCCCCAGTGAAGACGGGTTCCAGGAATATCTAGCAGAACATCCCAGAAGTACGAGAAGTACGTTCTGAGGTCACCCTTGTTGTACGCCCACCAGTAGGGATCCACTCGCACCATGTCCTGGTTGTAGGACATGCTCAGCCAGAAAGGACACTTTTTAGCGCTGTAGATCTCAGTGGCAAAGTTGCCGGCCGCTTTCTGATTCTCGGCAAACAGCATTTGGAGCTTGTCCATGACGGTTTGACACTGGTCAAGTGGGACCCAGATCTCTGTGAAGTCCACCCTGATTATGGAGTCCACGTGCGCTTCGTTGTCCATGGGCAGAGCGTGATACCATACGTCGTAGAAGTACGTTGGGTTCTTGTTAAGGGGTACAAACTGACGCAAACAGGAACCGATGATGTCATAATCCAGGGGTGTTGGATCTGGCTTTTGCAGAAGAAAATTGCAGATGGACAGGACGAGGGCCGCCATACCTGCCGCAAGGGTGTTGGATAAGATGGAGTTGTAGGGGACAAGATCTTTATTTTTGAAAGACTGCTCTGCCACCCACTCTTGGACACGCATTACTTCCTTTTGCGGAAACCAGTTTACTCGCATGTATTCGTGCTTCTCGAGATTTTCTTTCAGCTTGCTCTGCCCTTTCTTGTCTGGTCCAAGCATGGAGTCGGCGAACTTGTGATCTGATTCCGTCCCTGTGACAAACTGCATCGGGGGAAGACGGAATGTCACTCGGGTTATGACACCAAAGAGTCCCATGGAAACACCTACTGCACACCAAAGGTCTGTTCCAGGTTTAGCCGTTTGAACTTGTCCGTTACCGTCCACGAACTCGATCTCTTGGATGACATCAGAAAAGCTGTGCCGTAAGCTTCCTCCGGCCGAGCCTGTCATGATGAAGCCGCCAACGGACTGCTGGATTATTCCTCCTAACTCGGGAAAGCCAAAACCTTGAACTGACACCTGATAACAAGCTGAGTTCTCCATGCTTGAAGTAGGATCCAGGGGATCCCTTCCAAGGTAGCAACCCGCCCCAATACGACAATACAACCATTTCTTGCCCTTTTCTTTTTTCACCTGCAGTATTTCTACTTGTCGCAGCTCCTTCGTCAACAGCAGACTGACGCCATCCACAGGAAAAATGGCCGCATCGCAGGAATGTGCCGATCCAACGACGCGAATGACTTTCTTCTCGCTCTTGGCCTTCAGAACAGCATTAACAACTTCTTGGACGGATGAAACCGGCGTACGAATGAGTTCTTCTGGCACAATCTTCCCACCGTGAGCTTCCTTCGTTTGCGCCTCATCCTTTATAAGATGCACCATAAGCGGGTCTAACAGGCCACGTCCCGGTGAGCTGTCAACAAAAGGAGTAACGATCCTGTTGAAGAATGCTTTGGCTTCAGTTTCTCTTGATACCTTGAGCGGAGCTGAAGGAAAAATGAAAATATCCCAAGATGAGATAGCACCGCACTATGGAATCGACCGTTATTGACCAAGATGGCTGGACATTGACTAAGTTCTTTTTGTGTGTTTTTATAGACCGACGAAGTCGAGTTCCAGAAAAACGCAAAAAAAAAAAGAAGAAGGAGGCCACTATCCAGCCATCTTGACCGTGCAAGCTTGGTCAATAAAGGTTTTATTATATGGCCAGACGTTTTGTATTTGCCGGTTCTTGTTGCAAAATAAATCCCAGAAACTCGTCTTGGCCATCTTAAAACCTACGGTTGGGATACTTTTCGACTCCATTGATGTAAAAAAAAGTGCTGGAGTAAATTTTTTTGCAAAGGGAAACGTTGCCCAGAAGTTACAAAACTATTTAAGCCGACTTAGAGCCATTTCTTTGTTTTCGCGAGACAAAGCGGCCGGGGAAATCTTGAGCGGACAAGTTAGGGTCATCTTGCTCGCTCGAATGTCGAATGTCGAGTGTCGAATGTCGAATGCTCGAATGTCGAATCTTTGTGCAAGCTAAAAACTTGTCGTTCTACTGGGATTGTCACCCGATGAAGAAGAATTCTACACTAATTTTGAAAGAGAGCTTTCGTTAACCAAGAATTTCGGCGAATGAAACCCAAATTTAACACGTAAAAATTATGCGAGCGACTGGAAAGCGCCAAGTATACCGAGCTCCTTAATCTGTGAACATGGCGGCTGAAGGCGATGCGGAACGAAAAGAAAAGCATCCTCCGTGCAGTGTAAGTATATGAATCGCAGCTTCTTAACATACCACTCATCTGAAATAATATTTTTTAGGGGTAGTCCATTTTAGGGTAGTCCATTTGGCTAGTCCATTAGGGGTCAGTGTTTTGTCCATCACCTTTAGAAACGCTTGCTTTTTGAGTATTGCTGCTTTTAGCATGGTTTTCGCCGTGAATGTTTGATCGCAAGATATTTATACAAGTCATGCAAATCTTAAATGTTGGACAAGAGGTAATACGCTCGCCCGCAGAGGCTTTAATCGTCCTAACAAAACAGTTAAAATTTAAAAGCGCGGTTGTAAGATCAACGATCTTCTTGTTATCACACGGCCGATTAGCCGAAAATTCTAGCTTGATTTATGGCATAAACGGTGACCGATTTCTGCAGCTACAAAATTTGTTTACACCAATTGCGCATCGGCATCACGCTTGTATCTATCATAATTCTGTCCTTTTGATAAGTTACATTTTATTTAGACACATATGTAGCTCGTCAAGAATTATATTTCACGTAATGCAACGTAATGGTAAATAAAAATACTACTTTAAAAGTAAACGATGTGTGTCTGATGTTATGAAACAGCGAAAGCGGTTTTGAGACTATCCTGCTCGAATTCAAATCATCGTGATGCCTTCCATGAGCTCGATAAAAGCTCTCGTAAGAAAAATATATCTCTGTTGAACTCTCCAGTGAGACTAGCCTTTCAAATCTTCCACTTGTTGTCCGTGTGCGGTAGCGATTCCATTTCTTTGACTGCAAAGAAATTTATGTTGACCCTACCCCAATGGAAACAGTTTTGTCGCAGAGGCTGACGTGACCAGCCCAATTAAACCAGGCTCTCTCTCTCTCTCTCTCTCTCTCTCGCTCGCTCCAGGGGGCGGGAAAAAGAGAGGCCCTGGGTACGAGGTCGAACCGCCAGGTACACAGGCTTGAAATAACTCGGCGTTCGCAGGCCAAAAGGGACTGAGAACCTGAATCTGAACGGATCTCATGGTACCATAGACAATTTTTAATCTTTTCACTCCTACGAGTGACCAACATATAAATTCTCCTTACGATTTTAATGCAATCAGTGTCACGAAGGTAAGCAGTGAGAATTAGGAAAATTACCAAGTAGGGGATAATGTCTTGACATAATGCCAAGTTCTCATGGAACCCAACAAAGGTTTGTATGGTCACCGATTTAAAGAGTACGCTTTCAGATCTTGGTAGTGAAAGGGTCACTGACAAGACTTCATTTCGTCACGTGACGTCTCGAGTAATAAAGATTGACAGATAAAGGTGACAGTTGAGTCGAGGTCAAAGAAAAAGAAACAAAACACTCGGATAATATGATACATATAAACACATTCATCGCTGAAAAATCGAAACAGATTATGTTGTTTATTCACTCAGAATATGATCACCTATTGTATTGCCAACTATGCCACAGCTGACATAGTTAATTGACAATGTCAGTCAAAAGAAAATAACTCCGTTTCAGCTGTCAGTAATACATCTGGTTTGAATGTACAATCAAAACATTTATATGGACGTGTGCGAGTTAGTTCAATAAATATTTAGCCAAAGTAATTGCTTCACTTTAAAATACAACTTATGAACGTTTTCGTATCTCATTTGTATCCCTTTTAATAGTATTATACTTTGAGACGGAGGAGCACAAAAAGTATAGACCATTTTCAGTCTGAACTAGCTACCCAAAAAGGTTTACTACTTTGGAAACAAAATGTGGGCATATATGAAACCAAGAATGTGTCAAACGAAATCGTATTATCATATTTGACTAGCACTTGATCTTGCACCTTCTTGGGGTAAATTACTTTGGTATCCAAATGATAAGTGAATGTGGAGCTATTTGACACTAAGCGAATTCTGCTTGTACACAAACTTGTTTTGGTCACCAATACGGAGAAAACTCATTTCATGTACACATGTAGTAATCCAATTCACTACAATGTCAACACTCTTGCTAACTTATAAAGCTACTTCCATCATTTACAATTTCCACCCCGCCCCCCCCCCCCCACCCCCCCGCATTCGTGTCTTTTGCCGCCAAGGCGGAAAATGAGCCGTAATTCGAAGTATCTGTTGATATGAATGAATTAATGAATGAATGAATGCTTGAATGCGAATGAATGAATGAATGAATGAATGAATGAATGCTTGAATGAATGCTTTATTTAACGTGGATATACGCTTAGCTTGAGAGCTAGTTTACAGGTATTCCACCTAATAGCTAATGAGAACCTAACAACTAAACAACGCTAATATCACAATTCATCAAGTAAAAATCACAAATTAAATACTGATTAAAACTATTCAAAACTATTATTACAATATTACCGCCGCAGCCAAAATACTATTAAAACCAATGTCACATTCTTGCACACTTCTACTTGTTATGAGGTGAAATATTAACATGTCTACAGTACTCATTTCAAAGCTAGCCCGAGAATATACACGATATCTCGTTCTGGTGGTTTGAATCGCACTGCAACATATCATACTTGATATAGAATTCATTGGTCAGTCATAGTAATGTATTTTATCGAACAATGCCGCCCACGACGTAAACGAAAACTGGTTCTTGTTAATCTTTTACATTTTTTTAAGGTTAAATGAGCAAAAGATTTCAGTCAGCCTATTATATGATTTTGCTATGACCATACTAACTGTATCGGACGTGAAGTAGCCATGTATCTTTTGATAGCGTAATTACTGAACTAAAACTGAACGCATTACTGCGTCTGGTGCATTTCTATCTACAATTGAATAATCTGGATCAATCTCGATCAGGCCTAAAGCAATGTGAATGTATGAGAAAATTCTAACCTGATTCCTCAGGAGCTTCGGCCATTGTTTCGGTCTAAGTTGTTTATTGAGATACAAGTTCAACCCAAACTCGACAATAGCACGCGCAGTATTAGCAGATAAACATTTGATACACCCACACGGATACACCCAAAGATTTTGCCGACTGTCATTGGTTGCTTCAGAGACATTTAAAACTTGTTTTCCTAGTTTTCCATTTGTAAGTACTTTGCGTGATTGACAGAGGCGGAAATCACGGGAACCGGAATGTAATTGGTCAAACCTGTTGACAGGGTCAAGGGCTAAAAATAAAGTTGTCACATATGCATAATTTGCTTGCATGCCCAGGCAGGTTTACAGTTAACAATGTTTGCAGATGGTTTGTTGTGTACAGGTTCGACAGCGTGCGCAAGTTTCGTTTACCGACTACGAGTTGCACAAAATCTCAGGTTGAATGATCATAACATTTTTTCCTTAGAGGTTTCATTCTTGTATAGTTCAACATACAATACTATCAAAGACGCGAAAAGGTCAAAGATTCAGTAAACTTTTTTCAACATCTGAACACCGTTCCACATCAGTGGTGTATGTCTAGAACCAGTTTCTCTTGGCTAGATGGTGCGCGTATTGAGCATCACTCCTGCCTACTCAGGAGTATTCGGATCCGTCTCTTTTTGTATCTTCAGAGAGAAGGTTAAACGTGGTCTGAAAGTGCAAAACACAGATCTGAGGTTCTCACTGAGTGTTGTATTTCCACATAAATGTTTATGATTGTGCTGTAGAGCTAGTAGTCCCTCTTTCGCTTAGTCCGTCGTGCGTGACGCGAAAGAAAACTGTGAGAAAATAATGGCCGCGCAAAACCCTGGGGGCGAGGAGTGCGCGAAAGGAGTACCGCCTAAGCCAGGGAGCTAGTTTGACCTTTCACGGCCGAGTGATTTTTCGGTGTAGGATTTCTTATCTTGACGTCCTCTTATTATCGCCTGTTGTCAATAACCTAGCCTGCGAGCAGGCTTACCTTTGAGTCACACGCGCGAGCGGCGAAGAGCAGTGAAGGGCAAAGCGATCCGGCGGGAAGGAGTCTGGGGAAGAGACGCTTTCTCGTCTCGCCGCGCGCACTTGTGCTCCAACGTAAGCCTGCTCGCAGGCTATCAATAACCCCGGGAGATATCCTGAACAAAATTGCTCTACTCTTCAAGTATCGAGGCAAAAACATGCCGTGAGAAGTATATCTTCGTTCAGTGTTCGTTCAGCGAAATTGCCAAAGAACTAGAAAGAAGTCGGCGAAGGAGGCATCTTGTAACGATTTTTGCTGCCTCTGTAGATGTAAATCTAAAAGTTATTGCAAAAATTTCAAATGCAGAGTTTCAACCGAGAATTTACATTATGTCTGATTTAACATAGAGATCATCCAACTGCGGTGAAAATTTTGCCGATAGCAGCGGAAAGTTTCAGGTGAATGTCCGGTTTCAAGTGAAAGTCTCTTTCTTTCTTTCTTTCTCAGCTGGTTATCGACTACAACAATGCGGATCATCGCACCCTCTAATTATTGGCAATTAAGCCGTGTGCTTGAAGGTCCTTTAGGCCCGGTTCATACGTCGCATTTCTGCCGTGTCGAATTCAATTCAATGAATTAAATTCGACAGAAATTCGGCGTCTGAATCGGCTGCCGCATTTCTGCCGCACGTTCGACTGGTCTTGTCGCATTATCCGACAGAAATGCGACACCGATTCAGACGTCGAATTTCTGCAGTGTCGAATCTAATGCATACATTATGTTAATGTACTGAACATGCGTAAATGCTTTCCCGCCAAAGAAAAAGAAGAAACTTGGCCATTCTCGACCCAATGCAACCTGAATATATTGCAACACATACTGCTCCGTTGTCAGCCTTCTCCTTTTCGTTACATTGGCGGACAATTTTTCGCAAAATTAAAGTCCTTCGTCGCTCAGTATCTTCGTCCGCCATATTGAATACTCTACGTTTAAAACATTTTCCGCTGGTCGACACACCCGATCGTATAAATTTTGAACTAAGTGCGACACAAGCGCGACGTATGAATCCGCAGTCGCATTTCTGTCGCACTTAATTGAGTTGAATTCGACACGGCAGAAATGCGACGTATGAACTGGGCCTAAGGTCTGGTAATACGGGCAACATTTTTCTTCAACTTGTTTCGCAACAATGTTGCATTGTAAGTTGAAACACATTGTTGCGCTTATTACCACATTTGTGACCAACTTGTCTCGCAGTAAAATACAGTGTTGCAAGGCTGCAGAATTCTACAGGTATAATTGGTCAATCGTGTGTCAATAAAGATGGCGCCTTCTTTGATATAATTTAGCATTTCGACGAAGTTCCACTTCGAACTCGGGCTGTCAATTTCTTTTTAATTTTCCGTGCCAGCGAAGTTCTCTCAGTATGAAGCTCAGTGTCGTTTCAGGTAGCTAGGCGAAAAGTGGTATTGTTGCGACAGTTCTTCCAAGCCTTTTGCCTTTTTTCCTGCTTGTTTTGAAGGGACAAACGAGGTGTCCCAAAGACTATGATAGCCCTCGATGTCTTTGTACAGGGCAGCTTTATGACTTTCCGAGAGTTACTGGTCTACTTCGAATCCACGCTCGTCTTCACCGTCCGCCATTTTTTTTTATTTGCCGCGTTGCCGCGCTTCGCGACAGCCAATCACAAGCGTTGAATTCAAATTTGTTGTGAGACAAGTTGTAACTTCAGTGCAGCAAAACTAAAATTTGTTGCAGAAAGTAGAACTCGAGTCTACTTTGCGCAACATGTTGCCTCAACTTGCAACACTGTATTTCGCTGCGAGACAAATTGGTCACAAACGTGGTAATACGCGCAACAATGTGTTTCAACTTGCAATGCAACAATGTTGCGAGACAAATTGAAGAAAAATGCTGCCAGAATTCTAATGCGAAAAAGTGAGTTGCATATGAGTAATCAGTTGTGGAGATTTTACAGGTTACTTTTGGTATCCGAATATTTTTTACAAAACAAAAGTTCTGGAGCACTTTCAAATAGGTCGCTAGGTGTAAGACAACCGAGCAAAGGAAAATCTCCTTCCCGAGTTGATTCATCCGCTCGTTGGCATCGGAGAATATCCTGGTGTATCAATATGCTACGGCCAATCATGACTAATGAAACATTTTCCGGTATTTCTGATGAGTTACGAGTCGGCGTATGCTCTACATTGGACTCTCTTTATTTAATCGCATCGACTTTAGCGCTCGGAATCAATGGCCTTTTACTCTTTGTGTGCTTCAGACGTCCATTCGCGGTCTTAATTACCAGACTAGCAGCAAACGACTTCCTTGTCGGCGCGATCGGTGACACAACATCGACCAAGGATGAGTTTTACTGTGTTAAAAATCAAAATGGGGAGACTTACTTTGACCGTATTATGGATTATTTTGTCGATAACTCAGCTACAGTATTAGTTGTTGCTTTGTCCGTTGAGAGGCTTCTTGCGGTACTCCTGTCCAATTTTCTATCGTTGTTCCGTAAGAAACGCAGACTGCATCGTCGTCCTCATAGCAATTTGGCTTTACAGTTTGTTGTTTAGTTTAATTCAGCTTTCTGACATTCCCAAGGATATTTACGACACCATTGACTTGCATTTACAACATTCCCCTTGTCAACCACTGCAGTCATATACTTGGCGATTTACTGCGTTGTTCTCTGGAAAAGAAGAAGGATTCTCCTAGGCCAAGAGGTTTCCATGCAGAAAGCTGACCTGTTCCTACGAAATCTGAAACGCGAAAAATTTAAGGTTACTACTTTCCTAATTCTTCCCGCTTGGGTTTTGACACAGATTCCCTACTTTATTGTGACAAAAATCTCGTCAACGTGTGACAATTGAGTGGCGGATCCAGACCTTGAGCTAAGGAGGGGGTCCGGTTTTGTTTTGTTTCCCTGCCGGCTTTTCTTCCTTCTGTGATTTCTTCTTTTTTCACCCAAAATAAGGGGGGAAGCCGGGCCCCCCGGGCCCCACCCCTAGATCCGCCACTGCAATTGTGTCGGAACTTCGTGGTTTTTTGTAAGCAAAACGCTTTCCGATTTCCTATTGTGTGCGAGCTCTGTTGTAAATCCCGTTTTGTACGGATTGCGAGTCAAACAATTTGGAGTTCCGAGGCTTGTGGTCATTTTCAATAGTCGATATTTTCTTGATCAGACAAACGTAGAAACACCACAAAGTACTGTACAAGTGAACGCGACAAGATTTAAACCCAATATATAACTATACTGAGATAAAGAACAAAGTTTGTTGTTCATTAAAGAAACTTTAAAAGGGTCAGATCTAAAAAACCTGCACCACCTAGGGTAACCGAACATCTCGAACTATTTTATAACTGTTTTCGAGACTAAAGAATAAAGTTCAACATTTTCTTTGAAGTTTGAATCTTTGATTCGGCTAAATCTGCCTCATTCTTGAATAACTACCCAACCTCTTCTTTGGTCAATTATTACATTTGTGAACTACGTTCGCAAACTACTTTAACGTCGAGATACTTTCATGTCGAGGTCTCCGCGAGTTAGTTTAAAGTCCCTAAGACTCGGAAATATCGTCGAAGCTCTTCGAAATGAAGACCAAGTAGGTCAGAATCAAAGTTTGCGAAGCTTGGTCTCTGCTTCTTTCCACTGTATGAGTAAGTCAAAGACAACAGCCAACCAACTCGCACTCAAAGTAACCAGCCAACCAACCAGAGTGAAAGACAACCGTGACAGCCAAACAACCAGACTCAAAGCAACCAGCCAACCAACCAAACTCAAAACAACCAGCCAACTAAGCAGTCTCAAAGTAACAAGTCAACCAACCAGACTCAAAGTAACCAGCCAACCAACCAGACTCAAAGTAACCAGCCTACCAACCAGACTCAAAGCAAACAGCCAAACAACCAGAGTCAAAGCAACCAGCCAACCCCCTGACCCAGACATAAAAGAACCAGGCAACAAACTAGACTCAAAGCAACCGGCCAACCAACTAGACTCAAAGCAACCAGCCAAGCCCTCAAGTGGGCACTGCGGACCTATTTTTTTAGGTAGGATTTTCCGTATTTTCCTCTTGTTTAGCCTCTTCCAGGCGTTCAGTTAGTTGGGGTGCAGCTTGAAAAACGGCGCTTGAAAAAATAAAAAAAAAAAAGGGCGGCGAGAGGTCTCGCCGCGCGTTTTATTTATTTATTTATTTATTTACTTATTTACTTATTTACTTATTTATTTATTTATTTTTTGCGCTTAGTTTTGCGCTCCGCTCCAACTAAGTGAACGCCTGGAAGAGGCTCTCCATAACTGCTTTACTGGGTCCCAGTCCTACACTTTGAAAAATCATCCGAGTAACCTCGCCTGTTACCGCGCCTCAGACAAAGTGTTGTCACTGCGTTCTCTCTCGTCATTCCTCCCTGAGTTAATTATTTGGTTCTAGTTGTTTTAGTGCAGTTATCAGTTGAAATCTATACTCGTCTTAGAAGTTTTGAATGAAGAATTCTATCACGTTGCTATAAACTTACAATGGAAACTATTACGTTGAACAATGGTCGATCGATTCCAACCGTAGGACTCGGGACATGGAAAAGCAAGCCGGGCGAGGTCGCCAATGCTGTGAAGACAGCGATCCAGGCAGGATACAGACATATCGATTGTGCAGCAGTGTATGGTAATGAAAAGGAAGTAGGAGAGGCTCTTAAGTCTTGCATTGGATCTACGGTAGGGAAAGCGTAGATTTGTATACGTAGGCCCTTTGCAGCTGGGGTCACGTGACAAAATGTTAAGCTAAAAAAATTATATTAAGGAAAGAAATGGAAAGGACATATCGATAGCAAAGTTGCCAAGTTTGAGACCCCTAGCATTAAAGAGTAAGTTTATGTGACAGTTTAAATTTTTGGGACATTTATGGAAAATGTTGCTGGAGAGCAAGGTCTTGCCCTCCGACAACTCTTAATTTTTTAAAAAATTCAAACTGTCATAAAATCTCATTGTTTAATGCCGGGCTTTTTCCATTTCTGGCATTCTTTAAGTTATAGCCCATAATTTTATGAAAAGTAGATTGCGATTGTCTAGCTGCAAAGGGCCTATTCAGCTTTTGTGTAGCCTGCGACCAGGTTCTCAAACATTGCAGGAGCAAAGTCAATGAGCAAAGTCGTGAGAGATGAGTCAGCGTGCAAAGCAAGCCACTGAGGGGCCTGGCACAAGAAATGAGAGCCTGCTTGGAAGGCATTGTTTTTTAATACAGTGAGTTTGCCCACTAAGGCAGCCTTCTGATTGGTGAAAAATGACAGGTCCTATCAATATGACCAAAACCAGCAGTAATTATCAAACACTAACATGGCTTGGCGTCCAAGAATCCAAGTGTGGGATTTATCCTGGAAGCTTTTTGAAGACTTTCCATCAAAGCAAATAATCTGTTCGACCTAAAACAAGAAAGGGAAAAAGCTGGAAATTGTCTTTCAGAAGGAAGGGATGTTTTTGTAGTTATGCCAACTGGATACAGTAAACGTTTTATATTTTAGCTGTTTGCTGCTGTAGTGATGACCAAGAAAGCTCGTGAAGGGCAACATTTCAGATACTGTAATGATAGTAACTTGCCCGCTAACCAGCATGATTCAGGATCAGGTAAAGGACAGAAAATCACCCTGTGTAGATTTTGTTGTGATTAAATATGTCAAAGATTTGTCCAACTTTGGGAGCGGCAAAACACAAGCGCTATTTGCATAACTAAAACTAAACCCTCCACGTGCGATTTGCCATCACGCTTGTTGATGTTTTTTCTCAATTTCTATTGGCTAATAATATGATACATTAAGCTAGTGAGTTGTCAAAATCTTGACACCTTTAGAGGGGCTGTATTCAGAAAGCAAAAGCATCAGTGCAGGTTCTCAATTTCACTGCCTTGCTTAGCTCACAGACTCTCTCTTTGTTCACCGACAGCTTTGTTTGTGCCACTAACAATGAGAACCTGCTTGCAGGCTACAGCTTTTGTGGGCTGACTGGCTGAAATTGAGTGGGAGTGGGGTGGGGGACGTAAACAGATTCTGAGTGAAAAATTTGGGGAATTTTTGAAGCCCCTGTGTTATCTTTTATCTGACCTGAAAAACAACCTGAAATGAATTATCTACTTATTAAGTTGGCATTAAGTTCGAGCCCTAACCGGGAACTTTGTGTTGTGTTCTTGGGCAAGGCACTTTACTGTACTCTCACAGTGCCTCTCTCTACCCAGGTGTATAAATGGGTACTGGCAAATTTAATACTGGAGGTAACCCTGCGATGGACTAGGATCCCATCCAGGGGGGAGTAGAAATGCTCTTAGTCACTTCATGCTACGGAAACCGGGATAAGCCCCAGCCTGATGGGCCGCTTGGCTCAAAATTGCAGACTTTACCTTACCCTAGTGGGGGGGGTGTTGTTTCAGTTGGCAGACCTAACTATTGGCTTCCACGAGTTTTAGAAAATGTAATGTCAGTGCAAAAAGTTTAAACAGTCATCCTTCTTCTTAGGTCAGTAGGGAAGATTTGTTTATCACATCTAAACTATGGAATACAAAACACAACCCCAGTGATGTGCGTCCTGCTTTGATGGACACTCTTGCTGACCTGGGACTGGATTATCTTGATCTGTACCTCATTCACTGGCCTATCGCTTTAAAAGATGGTGATGAGCGGTTCCCTAAGGATGATGGAGGCAAGCTGATCTATGCTTATCATGATCCATGTGACACTTGGCAAGCTATGGAGGCACTTGTGAATGACGGGCTTGTCAGAGCAATTGGTAATATTTTAGTTTATTTTTCCTGCAAAATATATGCATGTAATAATTTCCCCCCGTACAGAAATGTGTTGATGACCTGCAAAGGAAGCTGAAGGGATTGTAAGCCATAAGCCATGGACTCAGGCTTTTAGCTAGATGGGTGTCCAGGCATCCTGTGGACTGCCACTTTCTATAGAAAATTGTTTTATTTTTCGTATGCTGCCTTAAAAATTGCTCATTTGAGCAGTCCCTATAACACATTTTGGATGGCCACTTTTCAAATTCTGGCTTAAAGCCTACATGGTCTGGTAGAAAAAAAATATTTTGTGGTCAATGTTGAGTTGCCTAGGATGTTTTTTCCTGGCTCATGAGTCATTATCCTGTTAGTTTCTTGCAAGCTACCTCTAGGATTTTGTCAGTTGTCCTTGGTACCCACTTACACTCTCACTTTAACCCTAGCGGCAGCCAGCATTCAAGCTTAGATCCTTGGACAACTTGATCCAGAATGGCTTTATGCAGTACACCAAGAATTAGGCAGGGCTTCCCCCAAGCTCATAATATATAGAGGATATTGCATGGCCGTGCTGGTGCAGAGAAATATTTTTCAACACAAGAAGAGAAATTATGTATCTCCAAGCCACTGTGTAATTTTCTTTTTATTATATAAAATTCTCACAATAAGTAACGTTCGACATTTTTGGCGATTTTCTGAAGATTTCCAAACATTTTCCAAAGATTCCCAAAGATTTTCCAAAATGTGTCCAAAGACCAGAAGAATGTTTCCAAACATTTTCCAAAACGTTTCCTAAGTTTTCGGAAGATTTCAGAAGATAACCCAACATTGCTGAAGACTTCTGAAGAAGATAGGAAGATGTTTTGATCATACACCAACAAATTTAAGTGCAGGTAAAGGGACAAAAATGTTATCAAAAATGACATCCTCTCATGTTGGATATTGTTTTTAAAATTTTGTTACCACTTGGTATACTACTAACTTTTATATAATAATATTACTTGATACATTGGTAAGTCTGTTATGGTCAGATTTTCCCATCCATATTCCTATTTTTGTTGTGTTTTGTTTTTTTTGTTAGGTCTATCGAATTTTAACAGCAAACAAGTTGATGACATCATATCAAAGGCTCAAATAAAGCCTGCTGTTTTACAGGTTGAGTGTCACCCTTACCTTAATCAAGCTCAACTTATAAGGCATTGCAAGGAACGAGATATTGTAGGTAAGTATTTTACTCTGAATTGAATATTCCAGTTCTGTTAGTAATATTCCATTAGTTGCTGTAAGGGCATGTGACATCTTATGTACAGTGAAACAGTACTGCTCCCTTCTTTAAGTCTCTGAGCAGGCAACATTACAAAATCCACCATAACACAGGGTAATGGTGCGTTATTGCTGGCAAATGTTGACCGCCAACTGCTGTTTTCACACTGAATCTATACCTACTACATGTCTCTGCAGTGCTATGTGACAAATTACTTTGAATGCAAGATGGTCGGCAAATTATTTGATGCTATAACTTTACGGGTGTATAAAAAGATAACCAATAAGAATACAAGAAAACCCTGAGGTTAAGAAGGAAGATGAACTGTTTCACTTGAGATCAGTCAAAGACTCATGATCATTGTGTGGCAAACAGGACTCTGTTATTGTGGTCTGTACTTTTCTGCTCAAGAGATATAATATGGTGAAATGACATAACAGTATGTTATACTGGTCAGTGACAGATCCAGAGGAGGGAGCTGGTAAGTTGGCCTCTCTCTCCTTCTTACTGTTTTTAAAGCCCAAAAGGGCTCAAGGTTTTTGCCCCACTCCGCAGGAAGCCAGGAAGGGCCCACTTTCATTTCCTGCCCTCTTTACAGACACAAGTTGTCAAAACACCATATCCAAAACACCATACTGAATGAATTCTTGGGGTCCAAAAATTATAACTTCTGGAAACAAGACGCTGCAGTCCTTTGCATACATGATATAGGTTTGTTTGTTTGTTTGTTTGTTTGTTTTAAATAGTGACAGCATACAGTCCTCTGGGATCACCTGATCGTCCTTGGGCAAAGCCAGGAGAACCTACACTGATGGATGATCCCAAGATGCTGGAGATTGCTAATAAATATGGCAAGTCCCCTGCCCAGGTCTGCATCCGTTTTCAAGTACAGAGGGGTGTTTCTGTTATACCCAAGAGTGTTACACCCGCTCGCATTGAAAGCAACTTTGAGGTAAGTTTGTTAATTAAAACATTACCCTGTTTACATATATACAGATTACCCAAAGCTGTTAGTAGTTAACAGTTGTGATGAGTGTCTTTCCAAAGAGACAAGAGC
This sequence comes from Orbicella faveolata, assembly GCF_042242905.1. Taxonomy (NCBI): domain Eukaryota; kingdom Metazoa; phylum Cnidaria; class Anthozoa; order Scleractinia; family Merulinidae; genus Orbicella; species Orbicella faveolata. The sequence goes on along the minus strand of NW_028301541.1, from coordinate 23,437,219 downwards.
AAGGTGTCATCTCCCTGTCAATAAATTTCATTAATGTAATTATTATTGTCATTGCAATTATATAATAGTATACTGTTTGGGATACAGTTTTGAGGGAAAATCAAGTGCTGGCCTGAAGCCCAAGAAATTAATCCAAAGTTATAAATATATTTTTAAAACGTTTGGATGAAACTCAGCCCATCTTTGTAGTCTTCTAGATACTACTCAGCTGCGTTTCAGCTCGTCTTTGGGTGATAATCCCAGAAAGGGTCTATGAATCAACTTGTTATGCAAGATTCCTCCCCTCTTGGAGAGGAGATTAGCTGTGGAAAAGAATATTTAATACATACTATGGCTTAATTCAGTTCTAGTCTGTATTTCCGACATTTTTATGTAATTTTGAATACAGGTTTTTGATTTTGAACTCTCTGATGATGACATGAAGGTTATAGAATCTTTTAACAAACCCTGGAGAGCGTGTATTCCTATGATAGAGGTAAAACACAATTTTTTGTTGTAAAACACTATATTGATTGTGCTTGTGCTTCAAAAGTTGTTGAAAATCAGGGCTCGAAAAATGTGTCGTCTAGTCATCCGGGACAAGTAGATTCTCCTTCTGGGCAAGTACCTTTTCATTCTCACTAGCCCTATAGGTAAGGGATCAGGCAAGTCATCTGCCAACTTAATCATTGAAAGAGCAAACTGAGACTTGCCCAGGGCAAGCAATATTTGGGAGATACTTGTCCTAACGGTAAGCTGGAATACGAGTTTTTTGCGAGCCCTGCAGATGTGACCAGGTAATAACAGTGGTTACTGATTAGCGCTATCTTGCCCACTCCGGACTACCTGGTGTGTCCGGCAAGAGAAATTTCGCCAAAAGCCATATAATAAATCCTTTATTTCAAGACCATGCTTGTTCAGTCAAGGAGGCTGTTCTTTTTTGTGTGAGTTTATGGACCTCGACTCTGTCTTGGCCAATAAATATGCAATAAAAAGAACTCTACCAATATCCAGCCATCTTGACCTCACGCTTGGTCAATAAATCGTGATTTAACAACAATTCTCTGAAGTGATATTAAGAAAAATGTATGGCTACTGGTATGGAGATTATTGATTTTGATTTGTTTTTTTTAGGAGAATGGCAAGAAAGTTCCTCGAGATGGCCATCATCCTCATTTTCCTTTCCATATTCCATATTAATATAATGAACTGAGGTTTTACTGCCATTTGTATTTATGTGATGATAGCAAGATAATAGTTTAGGTTTTCTTTCAAAAATTCACAGTGTAGAATGCTGTACCAATATAATTATTCTTGAATCTATGTAGAGAATTACAATTGCATGAAGTTGTGCTAATTTAAATTTTATAGTTTTGTAAGGAATTCGTGTACACTTTTTTCAGTTTAAATTAAGCCATCACTTCACTCATTTTACATTTTTGCTTGAACTTGATTGTTTTGGGGGAATGATATTTTGGGTGATGATTCAAGTGGTTTTAACCATCTTCCAACCTCCTCAGGAAAAAATCAAGAATCACAAGAAAGTAAAATTCATTGTTTCCTACAACACCACTTGTCATAAATGGTTGAAATGGGATAAAAATCGGTGAAACGTTATGGGGAAACTTGTTTGCCTTGAAACTAGTCCCGTGGAAGTGGCAACTAATTTCAGAAGACAACACAATTAAACAAACTGAATTGAATTATTTGGTGACTACGTATTTACCAATACAATTTGCTAATAAAGGATGTAGAATAAAGTTGGCATGAATTTTTTCTAAGTACAAATTTCTGAACCTTTATCTATATTTTTGATCTTCAGTCTTTCTCCTCTCACACGAATAGCTGCAACTGAAACTTTATTTGCAGAGATTCAATGAATAGGTTCAAACTCGGGGACAGACGGTATGTATTGATGGACGAAAGTGGCAGAAAATGTAGGGTTATGTGGCTCGGCGAAACAAAACTAAAAAGTAGGTAGCCACACGCACTACCTACACACTGCTTCCAGTGATTCGTCGCCGCAAGAAAACAAAAATCCTTATTGGAGTTGAGGCTTAGTTCTCTAGTTGAAACGCTGAAAAAGGATCTGGTGCGAGTGCAACCTCGTTTTCAGGGAAAAGGTCATAGCGAGTGTTGGAATGGAGGGAAAAACAGGCTGTTTTCCTACGCAGGGACATTGTTTGTAGTTTCCTTTTTCGGGAGATCCTCAAAATTCAAGTAAATTTTGAAACCGAGACTTTGTAAGAATGTTTTTCAGATTTGCGGCAGAGAAGGTTTTTTAGAGCAGGTGCCCTCAAATATTTGCATAAACGTGTGGAAACAATTTATTAAGAAACCACACCTACTTTTGCATTGAAAAATTGTTTATCTAAAAAATTCTTACTTTAGTTGTTACTTGATAAAACAAAAATCTGGGAAGTCAGTCAGTTGAAGTTAGAGTACAAGTTGTTAAAATTCTATTGTCAATGAATCGCGACCAATGGAAGAAACGAATAAAGATTTATTTAAAAGTACGTGTTATAATAGTTACATTTACCTTCGATGAATCGTGTTTTACAAACGAGGCGATTTCTAAACAAGGACGCTAAATTTTGACGCTAAGTTTTCCTGTAAGTTAAAGCGCATATGATTTTTATGAATCATCTAATTTTGTTTTAGAATTTTTTTAAATGATATGCTGAAAATGTTTTGTGTTAAATTACGTTACAAGGACGCTAAATTTTGACGCTAAGTTTCTCTGTAAGTTGAAGCGCAAAAGATTTTTTTGAATCATCTAAAAACCCTGTTTAAGAATTTTTTAATAATTGCTTGAAATGTCTTATATTATGTTAAATTACGTTTAGCTTTTCAACATTAACTTCCGTATTAAAGTTCCGAACTGACTTACACTTGACATAGTTTACAATAACTTTGTACATGCTTTTTCAGCTTAATTCGAATTTTCTTTCGAATTGAAATCATATTTAGTTGAAAATAATTAATATCTGTGAAGTTCATAATTAAAGTTAAGTTCAGTTAGTGCAGTAATTAGAACTGAAGAAACAGACTTGCTGGGATGTTAAAATGAGGACCATCTTGAATTGGAACACTCTGGCCGTGGATTCTCAGCTTGAAAGCGTGTAAACTCAGCTGCTGGAGGTTTATTTTCTCTGTGAGTGGATTTACTTCAACTCACCGGAAGGATTGAGTTGGATGGCGGCACAAATTCCCATTGAAGCAGAAAGAGTATGTACTTGTGTGAAAAGTGATTTTGTCTTAGCTTGTCCGTTTTTGTTTGTTTCGCTTTGTTAGCGAGGTCAAAATTTCATCTAATCTGTCGCTTCTTTGTGAGACTTGCTTGATTCTTCTTTTTCCTTGCTAACTTCAGATGATGTTTTTACCATTCTCTTGAGAAAAGAAACATACACAAAGGACAAAACGAAGACTGATCCAACGAAAACACCTATATCCACAGCAAGAAGCATGTTTCACCGGGGTAGAATAACTTAGCAGTGAATTACTTCGGAGTCCTGATAACTTCACTTTCTCACTTGTGCGCGTTCTTCTTTAACTCGACCTTTAGAGAAATTTGTTTTTCTTCCTAAATCACGAACGTGCTTGCATGCCCAGCGTCACTGTTTTCTGCTGAGCTGTTTTGCAAAGAACATTTATATGACGCAAGGATTTGAAAAACCGCGTTATAAAAACTTGATGACTTTTAACCACAGCTATACCCGTCAACTTCAAAATAAACACGCGAGAATTTTAGGAGAAAGTCAGAGTGTTTTCTACTATGTTTATCTCTTTATAAATAGCTCAGTTTTTAGTTATGCTTTTCATTTGGAGAAAACGCCGTAAGAGATAAGCTTACACTTCAACTATCCTTTAACGAGAAATACTCGCGGAGTCTCCCCAACCTCCTTTCCTTTTCTTCATCTACTTTCTTGATTAGCCTTGGCGCGGCATATATTAGAACTAAATAAACTTTTACTGAATAATGTTCCCACTTGCATGAATATTTGGAAGGAATGAATTCTTCAAAAATATCTAATGCTACGTGTAATGTTTACTGGAGTTGTTTTGAGTCTTTGCCAGCAAAATCGAGGAATTCATGAATATTAAAAATATTCTATGCACACTTTTATGGCTTACGCTGATTTATGCGGCAAAATGAAAGGAAAATACTTAGTGGCTAACTGACTGAAAGTGTTGCCCTCGTGATAAAATTTACCTGGTGCAAAGTTTTTTGCAAAAGGCGTGCCCGTTGTGCACGTGCGTTATGTATGATATCTGGATCATTTCTTTCCTCTGCAAATCAACGACGCAAAGATACAAATTTCTGTACATTTTGGAGAACGTGAACCACGAAAGGGGAATGTTTGGGTCTCTATTTTAGATCGAAACGGTGTCTTTACATGTTCAGCTTAAAAGAGTTTTGACATCGATAAAAAACAGAAATGATCCAGATTTTTGTTGAGATTCCTAAGTCAAAAATTTCTTAACTTTGTTTTTGTTTTGTAAACCCTCGTTAGCGGCTCGAGCTCAACTCTCTTGTTTACATTTGTCATTTTGTAAACAAACGCGCGCGCGGCCGTTTTCAGCTGCGGTCGTTTTATAGTGACTGCTTGAAACACAAAGGCGATGTAAGCGTGACTTGTCAAACGAAACAGCACTTCGATCTGACCACCCTGACAATTTGTAAGTGACTTATATGTGATAGTTGTTGTGGTGACGAAAAATCAAGAGCAAATAGAAATCGGGAAAGAAAAAACAATAACAAATGAATCGATTTGAATTATTAAACATATGTTTGCATTTGACAGATAATAATGTAGTTTTTCATTCCTGGACCGAAACAGTTTTAACAAATAAAACAAACAAATGAAACGTTCCCCTCGCTTATAAAACCTTTTTAATTTCTCTTCATTTACGCAAGCAATCCCTAAAACCCCAGAATTTCATCCACACATACGCGTACACCAAGAAAAATTCGTGTGGGGAACGTAATTATTAAAATCATTGCACTACAGTCACTGAGTTATTCCAGACAAAAATTACGCTGACGGCTTCGATTGACAGGACTTGCTTTGAAATTATTTCCAGCCTCGCAGCGTCTCCTAGCCAACAACATGAACAGCATGGAATGATTCTGCATCAACAGAGCGAGCAATGTACATCTTGTCTTCCTTCGCTGGTTTCGTTGCAGCCTGAAGAAAAAGATCACTTTTCTTGAAAGATTTTCGATACGAGCTGATGAATATAGTTCCCTTGTACTTTAACTGGCTGTCTGTTCTCCTTGTAAGATAACTACACTCTTAAAGATCATTTAGACTCCTGAAGTACGTTATGACAATGCATGTAGATCTCGATCATTAACATTTCAATAATCCAAAGATCAGTCGAAAAGATTTAAGACCACATGTGCCTCCGTTATCGCGCAGATGAATACCTAAAGTCTGCTAATACCCCGTATCTGAAGTCTCATTAGCCCTGGACGGACCCGTCAGTAGTAGAAATGTCCCATCTTATCTTGTTCCACGGGCTGGTAAACTACCGACACTGATTTTTCGCGAGTTTTTCCTCCACGAAAATACAGCTTTATCGCAACAGCGTTTGCGACGGAAAATATCAGTACTGCAGAGATGATGAGGCAAATCTCTAGCACTGGCATATCCTCGATGGATCAAAGCCCTAACGAAGCTTGTCCAGAAGTGAACGAAACATAAGCGACCCCCCCGCGCACCTGATCAATTACCGGCGCCGTCACCTAGATACCTAACAACCATCTTGAAGTGCATGTTAACAGCTCTCTTTATCCACTCACGCAGGATAATTTGTTATATTTAAAGATTTACAAAAGGAAAAATAAAGAGGTCCTTGTTTTGGATGCTGTAATCAGTCGTGCATGAAAACATTCATTACTAAAAAACTCAACTAGACTGCGTTGTATTAAGCCTTCAGGCAATGTATGAATATGGATTTGATGTTTGCTATGTAATAATTATTGCATGTTGAGAGGACTTTGCTCGTGTTGTATACTCTTCGTAAAAACAGCAGTGAAAGAATCCCTGTGAAGGAAGAGATCTGTAAAACGGGAGTTAAAAGAAGTTGCTTAATCATTCATTTATTCAGATTCTAAATGCACACTCAACCGAAACATAATATTTTGACTGCTGTCAAATGCTCAGGGAATTTCTTCTTGGATTTTACTGAAAAAAATAGCTGTCACTTCGACTTACAATGTTGTGTCAGTGTTTTAATCATATCGGCCTAAACCTGGAATTGTGCGATATGATACTGCTGCTGAGAGAATGAACCGAGAGTTCCACAGCAAGTTTCTTGGTGTACCAATGTGATATGCTAATACAACATCGTTTGTTAGACTGCAAATCATGCAAATGGTTACACTGTGGATCGTCATCGTTTTAACTGTGTTCGGGTCTGGAGTTTTAGCGTACTTGTACTACAAACTGCTAAACTATTTCATAAGAATCAAGTTTGAAAGCCAGGACCCATTTGAACCAGAGCCTGAACCGCCGAGATCAAGGAAATTTCGTGCGCATGACAAAGACGAGGACGAAATTTATTCCTTCAAAGAGATCAACAACATGCAGATGAAAATTCATCGAAGTTAAGTTGAGATATTTGACCCCGTGCAATGCTATAACTATGACAAGCTCTAACTACAACATGCAAGCTTGCAGCGTTTCTATGACACACTGTTGTTGTATATCTATTGGTTTTAATTTATGTACTGTTGAACTGCAAACGATTTTGCATGCAAACAATGTTGACTTCTGAGTATGATAAATGGAATATGGCTAATACATGAACAGTGTACTGGAATAACATCGTTCAGGCCGCTATAAATACACGCCGTGTTCGTTGTAATTTTTCCTAATATTATGCTTTCTAAAGGTCAGTACAGCTCCGGAGAAGTTTCTAATGCTTAGAGAACAGCTTCCAGATGTAAATTCAACTGACTCAGACAAGTGGCGGACCATCTTCGTAGAAGCAGATCAGATGCCATATACAGTCTACAAATGTTTCAGGGACGGTAGTTTCATAAACGGGCCTTTTTTGCTCTCGTGTAACTTGAAATTATCTTAAGGCAAACACTCTAGCTGGGCTAAAACACGAAGCAGTTCTCCGGTCACTGGCATACTTGATTCAGACATGGTAGAAAGGCACAAAGGTGTGATGCGATGGATACATGTATTGTCTGCTCTGCGGCATTTTGCCTGATAGAATAAAGTACATTTGAACGCCAAAAGCGGAGACGCAAAGTACAGTTAAACCAGCCAGCACTCCCACCAAAACGGCAGTCCCAAGCACCATTTTATGTTCCTTGTGTTATCATGCAGAACTGAGTGCAATAACAGCAGGGTGGGCGGGTGGGGTGCACCCTCTGAACTCCGGTCCCTTCCCTTCCAAAACGCCGGAAACCTGAAGTATTTCAGCTGTAATTTTCAAAAGTTTAAATAAAACCGCCGTAGTTCTAACTGTTTTTTTCTTCTTCATCCTTTGCTTGATTATTTGAGCAATATACAGCATTTTTTGAAGATTTCCGAACATTTCCGAAGATGGCGTTTTGCGGGGGAACTCTTACGAATCTCCACCGATTGCTGACGAAAGGCAACAATGAGATAGTGGTCAGAGGGATTGTGGGATATTTCATCTCTCCATCGAGCGTGTGTTTATGAAACGTTTATGAATGGTGTAGAGATTGGAGCTAAGATTTCTAATAGTTTGCTTTATACCTATTTGTTGTTTCTGCTGATCGTAAAATACTGTGGATAAGGCGAGGATATCAATGAGGAATGAACGGTGCGGTTCAGTTAGAGAGCGGCTCAGCGATAGGAACTGATCCGGGGAAAGTTGAATTTGAGAAACGAAGATGGATTTTAATTTCCAACATACCAGATGGCGGAGATTTGAAGGTGAGTTATGACAGCTATCTTAATAATATTTTATTGATGTAGATCGATAATTAAGTTGCACGCTAGAAAATAATGGCCGTCCTCCTAGTGGCTTAGGACTAGGGTTAAAAACTTTTAGTTGATATTTAATTTTACATGAAGCGAACTTAGAGCTTATTATATTATAAATCCTTGAATAAGTGCCCTCAAGTTTGGAAATGATTATTTTTTTTCTTCGCTATCTCATTACAATAAAGAAACCAGTTTCTTTTTTTCTAAATTGTGTAGTTCCAGAAAATATCCATATCCCCACCAGGGGTCTTATTATTTGTGTTTATAAAATGGAAATTCTGGGGTGGAGGGGGACCTTATGCGAAATTTCCCCCTTGGTGTGGTGGGGATGTGGATATTTTCTAGAAGTACATAATATATAGATTTAGGCCAGCCTAAAAGTGTAGCTCCTGGGCTGCGTTGTTCAGAGTCAAATAACCCAGGAGAAGGTAGAATTTTGATTTCAGTTTTGTAGCTTTGCGGCGCGGTTTTCTGTATATTGTTTGGCCTTCTGTTTTGAGTTTTAATAATCACTATATACACAAAACAAAGCAGCCAAAAAACATTTGTATAGAAAAAAAAGTTATAATTCAGTTAACTTTTAATCCTTGGTTAGCGTTAACCGGCTTCCAAACAATCCTGCCCTGTTTTCAACAAGTTAACCTGAGATGAGCCCGTGATCCAATCGAAAACCAGCACTTGGTCAGCGGTCAACTTCAAAAAACCATGCGACCTCGATAAGCTGTAAACTTGAGCCCGCGATATGGTCACGTGATACTGGTCAGCGGATACCTTGTTTTGACAGGTGTCAATTGATCATAACATGGATGTCCAATATCAAAGAAGTACACGGCAAACCAAGACTGCATGTCTCTGTCAACCTATTATTTGGAGTATGGCGGCCATGCTGCGCGACTCCGTCGTCATCTCCGTCGTGCGTATGCGCCCACGAGCAATACCACTAGCCATGATGACCATGAGAAAATCAACTCATGGGTTTCCTTTTCTCTCCTATATGAGTATGGGGCTCCGCTTGGCGGCCCTTTGGGCCGCCGGAGCTCCGCTATTATATTGTATGACTTTGTCAACTACTGTTTGGGCAACTTTGTGTTCGATACTTAGGTGATGCTAATGTTGAATATTTTTAATAAGTTTCTCCCCTCAAATAAGTGTCCCCCTTACCATCCTCCACTCACTTATCCTAAATTTGAAATAAGCACCTGAGCTCTAATTGAAGGATTTCTAGATATTTGTGAAGTTTGTTGGTTGCCCTAGGTGAATTAGATAGAATGGGATTGATCTTCATGGCTGGAACAACTCTGGGTCAGTCACCGATCTTCACATGAGCTGAATCAAATGTATGAATAGTTGGTTGGTTCTCAATCAATCTCTAATAATTGGGTTCTCTGTGCCAAATAGGCATAGGTGGGTTTGTTTAAGACGTGATGTGCATTCTGGTGTGGAGCATTCAAGCCATTATATACTCATGGAGATACCAAAAGAGCCTTATATGCCACCAAGGCCTAACAAATTAAAGGGAATGATTAGGTATAAATGTACAGTACCCAAATAGACCATTTTTGTATTCCCAGTATTGAACTGGAACTAGCTTGCAATGGAGGCTCGTGCGGAAGAATATCTCATTAAAGAGGGATAAATGCATTTGCATTTGAAAAGACTACCTACATTAGCCTCATTTGTGTTCTGGTCCAATTCCAAGAATACGAAAATGGTTTATTTGACCATAGGTCTGGTAACATCAGGTCAGTGACTTGATAATTTACAGGAAATCAGAAGGCTTTATTGAACACGCATGCTACATGTAGTATAAAACTGTGAAGTTGGGTGCAGCCAACAACAACAAGCTTTAAATTTAGCTGACAGGCTGTTAACTTAGGTATTGTTTTGGCAGGATTTGAAAGAAAATTTCCTCAAAGGCTTTGATGTTGTGGATTTGAGGATAGATAAGAATACAGGTATGCAATGTATTCAGTGAATGATGTAACAGTCATGTAATTTTTTTTCAAAGATAATGTTCAGAGTGTAAGAAAAATAAACAACTTTGTTTGACAGACTTGCTTGGTAATTTTATAAATTATGTATCAGTTTATTACACATCCTTTCAAAGGTATTAAAACTGCTGTAACTTTCCATCCAGCTGATTTTATGTACAGCATATATATGCTTATAGTAAAATGTTGTGTTTAATACATCTGGTTACAAAAATGTGGCCATATTAATATGCCCTCTATTTACAGGGTTAATGACTTGTAAATTATGTCTTTCCATATTTTTGATGTTGTTTTGAGGGTCTAGTAGAAACTTTAGAGGTTAACACTGAATCATTTTTGATTGAGATTTATTGACAGATGTAGTATTAAATCTGACTGGTTTAGTTTCTCCCTTTACAGCACATGTTCTCCTAGGAACTTCAGACCAAGCTATTAATGCAATCAACACTCTTAATGGTCAGAATTTTCATGGCTATGTTGTTGGCGTGTCCATTCCTCCACCTGACAGCTTCTTGTTTGTTGGCAATTTGCCATTTGAATTCACTGAGGAACAGTTCAGGAACTTGATGAGCCCTTTTGGACCAATAGAAAGAATATTCCTTGTACGCAGTTTGTTTACTGGTGAGAGTAAAGGCTACGGTTTTGTGGATTACATCAATCGTGAGTCTGCGTCTCTAGCCAAACAGCAGTTGATGAGCACAGGATCAAAATATGTTGGTGGAAGAATACTCAGAGTAAACTTTGCTGAGCCAAATCTGTTAACTTTTGAAGATTTGCACTCAAAGACACTGTTTGTAGACAGACTACCACGGGATTTTACCAATGGAGAAGTGTTGAGAGAATTGTTCTGTCAGAGTGGGACAGTTACATTTGCACAGGTTTGTAAAAGAAGGTCAATCATATTTATGATATCAGTGTTTATAATATCCTATGGATTATCAGATGGGGAAATATTGGTAAAGATGATCATCAATAAATCGAGGAATTGTGAATGTTTTGAATGTGACTGTAACTGAATTGTATTCAGATCATAATCAGTTCAAACCTTTACTAATAATTAAATACTAATTTATTGCTGGATTTAAGGTGGCTGTCAACCAAACTGGTGTGTCTCGGGGATTTGCGTTCGTTGATTATGCAACAGCAGAAGAGGCAGAAAAAGGACAAAAGGCACACAACGGAGCATTATTGGAGGGCACCAACATCCGTGTGGCTTACGGGACACCAGGACGAACCGGGGCAAGCATACTTGGCGGCCATCATAACACAAGTGTGGTATGAGCAATTTTGAGATTTTTCATCATACGACAATATTTTTACCCTTATAATCAAACTTTGATTTATGTTGAACTGTCATAACAGTTTTCTTGGCTTAGAACTGTCTTTTTTCCTAAAGTTTGAATTTTCAGCTAGTTTGAAACTGATCTTAATACAGTTTCTTCAGTGTAAATAGGTTTAAAGTAGTCAGCAGTCTGGTTCATTGCCCAATTTTTGTCATCATCTGGTCCAGGAGTAAATGTGGATGTTTGCTTCTCTATTTAGGGAGGACAGTCACAATTTGGTTCTCGTCCTAGAGGCCCTTCTCCTCATGTACCTCAAGGTGCAGATGTGATGGGTGCTAGAGGACCACGCCCTCTTATGGCACCACGTCCCCTTATGGGATCGGAACCTTGGCAGCAAATGCCACGAGGCCATCCAGGAAGACCACCAAGACCACTTATGAGACCTGGTCATCCAGTAAGTGTGTTAATTTGAAGTGAAAGATAAGTATCACTAAGGTGCTTGTACATTTGTAAAAATTGAAATCAGTAAGCAGACTGTAAGCAGGCACTCACAGAACAAGAGAAAGTGTATGCTGATTCATAATCTGTAATATTTTTAAGCTAAGCCACCCTTCAGTGCCAAGTAACTCCTGTGGCCAAGTCTTGTTTCAGGCTAGTAAAATTTCTGCTGTTTTTATTAGTCAGTTAATTTTAATTTTTTTCTTTTTCATTTCAGGGTGCAAGGTTCATGGCATCCAGGTCACGAGGACCCTCTCCAGGTCCAGGAGGTGCCAGGGGCGCTGTGTTTGGTCATGGACCCAGGCCCCTTCTGGGCAGGTCCCAAGGGCCAAGGCTCTCAATGAGACATGCAGGTTAAGCTCTTTATGAATACATAAAATGTTTCATTTAATGATTGATTCTTATCTGTCATAGATCTGCTTTACAAAAGATGAGATGGGGATTGATGTGAATTATGAATGGAAACATACTATCCATAGTGTAGCTCCTCTAAAAAGCTATATTGACACCTTACCCTGGCAGCTCTAATGGTTGAAATTTAAAGTTGACGATGTGTGTTTGTTCTAATCAGGACCAAGGGGCTTTGCTGGAATGGGTGTCGGAGGCCCACCAGGTGTGAGACCCATGGCACCTAGAGGAGGGACCATGCAGCCAAGACCTTTAATGGACTTTGGAGAGCAGCTTGATGGGACAGCTTTCTTTCCTGAGCAGATGCAGGTATGATACAAATCACAAGTGCTTTGCTGCATTTGCAACATCCAGTAATCTTGTGGAATTGTGTTCAAATAATTATCCTCATCTGCGTGACGTAGTAGTCTGGACAGAACTGGAGCTGTAGTGTACCATGCTGTGATTCATTTCCAGATGTTACTCTGGATGTTAGAGGTTCTTATGCATGGGAGACAGTTCCAACTTACATGGAGTACATTTCTTTTTTTTAATAGGGTGGTCCAGTTGGTGTTGACCCCTCCCAGCAGCCCCTGAATGAGGCCATACCCAACCTAATGGGGGAACCAATGGCAGGGGGTGGATTTGCGCCTGTGGCTGACCCAGGAATGTTTGGTCAAACTGCCGTTCAACCCATGGCACAACAGCAGGAGGTATTGGCACCTGCTCCTGTTCAGCAGCAAGGAATGCTAGTACCATCCCAACCACAGGGACCTAGAACTGTGGTTCCACAGTTGGTAGGTTTATAATGAACCTTTCTTTGCACCTCTTTCTTTTGTGTACTCTTCTTGGACTTCTAATACAAAGTGCCCCAAGAATACTTCCTTGGAGTGTAAGTGCATGCAGATGATGGTTTTGGTTCAATTTTACTCCCGGTACAATTTGGTATTTTCTTTTGTTTTGTTTACGATATATTATGTAGTATTATAATACATTGCCATACACCAGAACAAAGGAAAATTTATACCAAATTGGACCATGGCCAAGGGTAAAATTGAGCCAAGACATAACCAGCTTATTCCCTCAAGGTCTTTTTCTTTCTCTTCTCTAGACGTTGTTTTCACTCTTTTCCTCCTGTGATCTAAATTACCTCAACATTCCTCTGTAAAGTGTAGGTAGGAATTTAAGTCTTCCATTCACGATTCCTGATCAGTGCCTCTTTACGTTTACTTTTCTTCTCTTATCAATCCAAAACTCCCAAAGATAGCTCTGCAGAGTGTTATTAGACAACTTACATTTTTGTCCCTTTCTTGCACTTCTTTTTCTATTCTTCTTTTCTTTTTCTTTTTGTGATCTGTAATCCTATAAGTTTTAACATGTAAGTCCTTTAGGATCTCCCACTCCTTTCTTATCATTTTCTCAGTTACAGTAGATTCTGGCTATGGACATCTAAACTGTATGTATTGGAGGATTATACAGATAACTATCAATAATAATGAAATACTTGGCACTAAACATCTAACAGTAACTATTTCTTTGACTATTTCACTAACAACAGATGCAAGTTCAGACTGTCCCTGGTGCATCTGTGGCCTCCTATCCTGGCCCCCTACCTGGGGCTCAGACACAAGTGGCTGTCATGCCACAGGCACCCCAACAACCAGTCATGGTACCTACCCAGCAAATGCCTAACGGCCAAATGATGTATGCCACATCTGCTACGATGCAGACGCAGGCTGCAGTGCCGCAGGTAGTACCACCTGATCCAGCTCCCCTCATGGGAATTCCTGCTCCTGGTAGTGCAGTGGCAGGTCAAACTGATCTCAGTGCAGCACAGCATGGGGTACCTGGAATACAACAAATTGTAAGAAGATGTAAACAATTGTAGATAAATGCATCTTGAACATCATGTATTAACACTGCTATTGTGTATTATCATAAAAAAGTACTTTGCTACTTAGAATAATGTCATACATGTAATATCATGGGTGACATTTATTACTCCTTAATTTTCGCATGAAACTTCAGCGTTAATTTATAATTTCACATGTGAAATTACAAAACTGCCATGGCAACATTTGGCACAAAATTTTTCGATGCAATAAACAAGTCAAAAACCTGAAATTGCAAGCATAATTATAATTATTTATCACCCATGATATTAAAAGGTAATCAAATGGTATACTAGTGAAATAATTCCACTTGGGAATTCTAATAATTATTATTAGAATTATTATTATTTCCCTCACCTAAAGGCTTGGAAATTTATTAGAATTTTGGCATCTTGCATGTGAAATTATTTCCTAATTTCACTTGTCACCATTTGAGTACTTATACTAATTTGTATTAGTAGAATTCTACTTGAACACTGATGCAAACTCTGCAATCTGATTGGCTGAGTAATCGCACACTATCAGCCATCAGTGTGCAGTGACTGGAGGTCGTCTACGAAATGGTGACATTTTTTTCGTTTGTCCAAAATTTTGAAGGAACATTTTTGAATAAATGGTAATCAAACTCCCGAGAAGTCTAAAAGGAGGGCATTTACAGTTTTTCAAATTAAAAAAGCTTGAAATTTTTGAACACACACGACTGCAAATGTCAAATTGACAATTCAGTCCACACGAATTCTTTAAAGGTTGAAGTTTAATACTAAAAACAGAAATAAACTTTTGGAATTGTTATTTGAAGGAGATTTCAGTTAGAATTCTACTAAAAGAATTACTAGATTATTCCCTCTTGATTTCTGTGAGGCGATATTTGATTCAGGCTTTGGCCTCATCAACTATCACCTCACAGAAATCTTGAGTTCATAATCTAATATTATTGTTAATTAGTACTTGTGACCTTTGATGTGACAGTGTCTACAGGTATAAGTTACATGTATTAAATGGATGTGTGGTGACCTGAGGTATTTGTTATTTTAGGCTCATGTTGACCCAGCTGTTAATACAGTAGCCAGCTCTGGTTATGTTGTACTTCCAACAGACACAACTCAACAAACTGCATTTTATGCACCACAGGATCCCCAGTCTCAAACTTTGGTAAAGTATACTTAATCCATTACTTCATGTAAAATACATGAAGAAGACCTCGTGTGCAATCCTACTTTGGTTACATCAGTTCTTCTCTGGTTACATTGTTTAACCATTATTTGAGTCTTGTATTTTAGTGCAGTTTTGTTTCCTTTCTTTTGTGTACTGCTTTCCTTTGTGTGAAGAAGACCTCATTCACCAACTGCTGTTTGTTTTTTTCCAGCCACAGTATACCTCAACAGGTCAGGTGCCAGGACAACAACCCGTTGTTCAGTTACCAGTGGGAACGGTTCAACCAGGAGCTGTTATGCAGAGCCAGGTGCCGCCATCCCAACCCACTCCTGTTCCCATGGTAACCCCCCAGACACAGCAGTATCAGTGGTATCAACAGGTTCCATCTGCTGTTGGAAGTGTGGCAGTGTCCACTCCGATCACTCAAAACACACCTATGCAAGGTATAAGAGTAGTTTTCACCTGAGTGTTGAAAGTATAATAGACCTTTTTACTGATGCAGTGGCCATCTTGAGTAAGTTAAAGTTTACTATGAGATGCTGAGAGGGCAAAACAATTGAAGTGTAATTGTGTTCAGTCTGTTTGCTGGCTAAGTAAGAATTCGTCTCAAATATTTCTTTGAAAGATTGACATAAAAAAAATTGTGCCACTTTTTTATCCAATCAGAAGTAAAACCAAAACCAACTGTGATTCGCTCACACACATTTTCCTGTGCTTGCGTTGGCTTTATGTATTTACTATTGGTTTTGATTGGTTCACTGGATTGTCTGTGTCCTTTGTGTTGGTTTGAGTGATTACTCTGGTTTTGGTTTTTCAACACTAAATTCAAATCCCTTTAGACTCTAGTTATTACTTGGCTGTAGTTTGTCTTGAGTGATTGCAATATGTTTCAGTATCGGTCATTTACTAGGTATAACATACCTAATATTTTAAGCAAAATTAAATCAACTATTTAAAGAACTCTTACTAAGGAATTGATCAATTTTTATGATTTTTTTTATAATTATCATAAATTTGTGATCCTTTCTTCATTACCTTATTTTAGTGTTTTAATTTTTTAACTATTTTTAAGATTGTTGTACTTTAAATTTAAGGGAGGCCACAAGTTTACCAGTCTATGACTGTTATGTTTACCCTCATTGAATAAAGTTATTACTCACCTACTTATAATACATGTAAATACCGGGTAGGAACTTATTTTCACAAAAATGGAAAGAAATTTTGTATGTCTCAAATTTCATGATTTGGCAGAAATATTATGTTGAAGGAAACTAAATAATTTTTATATATCTGTCCAGCCATGTAAGATGCTATTATCTCTTGTTATACAGTGACATCTCTAATGGGCACACAGTGGCCACAGGCTGAACAGCAACTGCCTGCTCAACCTTTACTGACTGTTCCAACCACTGGGGTTTATGGACAATTCCAGCAAACCCAGCAGTACCCCCAACAGCAAGCAGTGGCAGCTGGTGCAGAAACTGTATTCTATTATCAACAGCCACAGGTTTGATGATGTTTGACATAATACATAAAACACTGGAGACCGTGTTTGACCACAATTTGAAAATTTGACACATAGCAGAGTATATTTGACGAACTTTGAAGTGTTTGGAAATGTGGTTGAACACTGTCTTGTGTAAAAATCTATGCTACTTAAGATCAGATGAATGAACTTAATGAATTATTACAAGTGCGACACGCACAAGTTTGTTATAAGTTAACTTCTGTGATTTTATTTCCTGTATGAGGTGTTAGTAAACCGAAAATAAAAATATCCTGTCAAAAGAAAATTTAAGAGTAAGGAAACTATTGTTTATCTGCAGTAGTGTCTGTTTACTTTTTTTAAAAAAAATCCACAAAAGAGGACCTTGAGAAACGTATTTAGGGAAGTTCCACTTTTGGAACTTAAGGTAGCTGTCTGCAGGGTGATTGTTACATGTATTAGAGGTTTGACTGTAATGATGTTTGTTTTGTTTTCCTCAGCCACAACAGCAGCAGCCGCAACAGCTCCAGCAGCAGCCACAGCTACAACAGCCAGGCACATACCCTGCATTAATGGACTTGTCAGGTGGCACTCAGCAAGTTTACCCTTCAGTTGCTGTACCCAGTAATGATCAGGCGATGTACCCAAATGCTAGTGTGGCTCCTCAACACTCAGCCCCTCCAGTTGTATATAACAGTCAACAGCCGCAACAACTAGTAAGCTGTTTTTAAACTACTGTTTAATTGTTTTACTTCTACTGCACATACATGTAGTACATGTATTACACAATGTTACATTTGCTGAGAAAGATTGATTTATTTTAAGAAAAGCTTTCCTTCATGATAACACTGTCGTAAGTGCTTTTGACAGTGCCAACTACATGTAAGGTTTTCCTAGTTTTTACTTTGTTTTTGACAGCTTAATTATTTTAATTTACACATGTTTTAAAATCATTGTAAAGTACTATTGGATAGTGATAGTGCTATATAAATAAAGCATTATCATTATTATTAAGCCCAGGCTGAGATTGCCTGTGTAACTGTGACAGAATCTTTCTTTTGGACACGGGGTGTGCATCTTCAGAGTGTTGCATTGACTCCCATGACGAGGGCACTTTTATAGCTCTTACTGGTTTTCTTTCCTAAGCATCTCATTGTATGGTCTCAACCAGAGTTTCCCCTTATAACCAGAGTTCAACTGCTATACATGCTTAAGAGGCCCTGCACCTAAGAAACGACCAATGATTTCTGGCTAAAAAATAAAATCGGCCGATTTTTATCTCCCAAGCAGAGGTTGCCAAATACTATTTAAAAATGAATTTCTTTTGTTTCAGTTTCGCTTTAAACCAAAAATGTTGAGCCGCAAACTTTTTCCGTCTGATAGCAGCAAAATCAGGCCGAAAATAAGCCCCCGCAAAAAACTGTTCAGAAATTACTATCGCAATGCAAAATAATGAGAAAACTACACAGTGTTGAAGAAAAAGGCCTTTTAATGCAATATCATTCGATAAACATCAAAAAACTGCCGAAGCGATTAAAAAATAAAGTTTCAAATATTGCATACTAAATTAGATGGAGTGTTGGAGCTGATTTTAAAATAATTATTTCTCAAAAGTTCAACGCTTTTGAAAGCAATCACAGTGATGAATTAGACATTGGAGGGATACACATCACGTTTCTGGAAAAACGTTTTTCGGCCAAAGTATATTGACCTTGTAAAAAGCGTTCAAAGTTACCGTGTTTACCATTATCCTGCTACTTCGGCTGTGGATGGCGTGGTAAACGCCACTTTAAACCTTGCTAGGCATACAAAGACCATCCTGAGTAGAAGGATGTAGAATTGAAAGAGAAAGGAAGATGAAAAATACATAGAAAAAGAAAATAACTCAAAATTACCATCTGCCAACGAAAGTTGAATCTGGGAAATGTTGTGGCATGACAGCGGCCACTGACATCATTTGTCACGTCAAGTCGCAAGAGCATGGGAAAACGAGTCTGCAATGTCCTTCGGGCGGTCAGTGGCTAGGGATCCAGTCGTGACCCCATAACTCAGATCACGCTGCGGCCAAAACGGTGTGGTGGTTGGGGAAGTTTTTCTTTTTCAGTGACCATCATTTGTGAAAAATAACATAACATTGTTCCACCAAACGTTTTCTGGCCGGGAAAAATTGCTTTCCTATTTGTGCATTCGTTTGGATTCCGTCACTATTTATACGAATGACGTCAATGGCCACTGTCACGCCACAACATTTTCCAGATTCAACTTTCGTTAGCAGATGGTAATTTCGAGTTATTTTCTTTTTCTGCGTATTTTTCATCTTCCTTTGTCTTTTAATTCTACGTCCTTCTACTTAGGATGGTCTTTGAATGCCTAGCAAGGTTTAAAGTGGCGTTTAACACGCTATCCACGGCTGTATTGGCAAAAGAGAAGTGTTTCGCCGAAGTAGCAGGATAACGGTAAACACGGTAACTTTGAACGCTTTGTACAAGGTCAATATACTTTGGCCGAAAAACGTTTTTCCAGAAACATGATGTATATCCCTCCAATGTCTGATTCATCACTGTGATTGCTTTCAAAAGCGTTGAACTTTTGAGAAATAATTATTTTAAAATCAGCTCCAACGCTCCATCTAATTTAGTATGCAATATTTGAAACTTTATTTTTTAATCGCTTCAGCAGTTTTTTGATGTTTATCGAATGATATTGCATTAAAAGGCCTTTTTCTTCAATACTGTGTAGTTTTCTCATTATTTTGCGTTGCAATAGTAATTTCTGAACAGTTTTTAGCGGGGGCTTATTTTCGGCCTGATTTTGCTGCTATCAGACGGAAAAAGTTTGCGGCTCGATATTTTTGGTTTAAAACGAAACTAAAACAAAAGAAATTCATTTTTAAATAGTATTTGGTAACCTCTACTTGGGAGATAAAAATCGGCCGATTTTATTTTTTAGCCGGAAATCATTGGTCGTTTCTTAGGCGCAGGGCCTCTTAACAGTCAGAGGTCAGAGCCATTTAACTAGTGGCATGTAATGAAATCAAGCTGAATACACTTGACCACATTTTGTGGTCTAAACAAACCATAACAGGGAAGAATTTTGGGTGTGAAGATTTTTGAGTTGACAAATGGTATGGTAGAAGACAAATGAACTTACATTCTTTTAACTTGCATGTGGTTATAGGCATTCACTTTGTGCCGAGGGTGCAGTGTTTTCTTGTAGCCCTGTGCAACCGTGGCAGTTCTATTGTAGTAATATGGTAGTAATGGATGTGATGTTGTGTCATTGAAGGTTGCACCAGGCGCTCAACAGCAGCTCAGTCAAAAGAGGGCTGCAGAAGGTGATACTGGAATCTATGGCCAGCAGGGACCTCCCAGTTACTATGACAACAGCAAACGACTGCGATATTAACGTCTCATAAGGATGATCTTTGTGTGGTGTGGTGATATGAATTTAGTGCTTGGTGACTTGTCAAATATTATTGTTATCATCTACATGTATCAGCTGAGAGATCATGTAACTAAACCAGAGATCATGGGCATGTTTTTTTTTAACCCAGTAATTCAAGGATAAGTGACAATAACAATATTTCTGACTTATGAATTTTGTAACACCATTGTTCATGTTTACATCATCAGTAAGGCATTTTATTAATGCCTTTTCTTAAGTTGTATTTTTATTGCAATGTTTGTTTAAGTAAATTAATTGTTGTTGTAAAGGTGGCACATGTAAATATGGAAGATTCATGAGTTCTAAATTAAGTAGAACTTTATCACGTGATATTTTCAAGCACCAATTTACATTTGCCTCATGCACCGATGAGTGCGATGAGAAGAGATGAACGTATGTCCAAGATTCACTACAGATTACAAAGCCAGTTAAGCTATTGGTTTGAAATGTCACCTAGATTGTATCGAGTCATAGAAGATTATGTAACAAGTCATGTTTTAATAGAATTGTGCAGCCTTATGTCCATTCTTTAAATAATTATCATCATGCGGAAAAATTCTGATAGAAGTTAATATCTGGAACATATATTTTCACCTTAGTTTGAAAACCATGAAAAACTAGTCGATCAGTCATTGGGAATACTACAGTAGAACCTTTTGACAATGGCTGTGCTGGGACAGAATAAACTGGTCATTGTTGGGAGTTTTCAGTATTAATAACATGTATGGATTGTAGACATTTAGATAAGTGGCTATAAATTGTAGGTTGGTGCCCATATTTGCCATAGTTTGTAGCTCTCAGCAGTCTCTTAGCAGTCTCATAGCACTGGGGAAGCTAAAAATTCAGTTTTATAATAAGTCTCAACTCAATGAAGAGCTGAGCTGCTTTTTGTCATAAGATCACTCTCATTACTCAGCACTCATGTATTACTGGTTATAATGAGGTTTTTTGTAGAGAAGGCAAGATGGTCAGACGTGTGATCATAGCCTTTATGAGTGTGATAGTGGTAGTTGGTTTTGATACATTCTTTTGACAACTTGCATTAAAAATCACTGATCAATCTTAAAATACAGGAACATGTAGATGTACATGTAATGTTATTTGCAAATGTTTAAAGTGAAAATCCAATGTCCTTTAGAGTTCAGTCAGTTGTGATAACTGAGTTGTCATTTTTAAACACATGTCAATGATTAAAAGATGTTGTAGCAGTGAGCTAGAACTGATTTCAGTTTTGCAGCCCTCCAGATTGCTCTAACAGTCTTTTAAACTTGAAGGCTTAGCAGCAGTTAAGATACTATTTCTTTGTATGTGTCAGATATGAGCAATGAATATAGTGATTCTACTTTTTAATTAAAGAACGTGTTTGCATGTGCAGATGTGGTTGCCACCTCAAATTTTGGGAAGATACATGACAGTAATGTAGGTACCTTCTCCCTTCCTCTCCCTTTTCAAATGACTCATTAGTTTAAACTATCTTTGTCCATGCAGATTCTTGGTTTTCCAGCATTCATTCAACCACAAAATCTCATATTTGGTCCAAACATTTTACTTTGAAAACGGTGCCATGGCCCCATTAGCTTATTTTTTGAATTTTTTTTTTGTCATAACTATCTGTTTATAATTTTAGAAAAAAAAATTATTAATTTGATGGTAATTATGTGATGTTGGTACCAGTGCCAGGCAGAGCTGCATTCCTCCATCATATCTCATTATAAAACTTTCAACATTTGTTATTGCCTCCCTTATGTATCCTGTCATTTTAGAAGTATGAAAGTCACAATTCCACCATAATTGTTAAATGGCAAAATAGATTTGGTCATGCAACAAATGCTCTGTTCATTTGTGTACTTATTCTACATGAGGCTATGTATGCCAGGGGAGGAAATACGTGTATTTTGAATTCTAAACAAATGAGCTACCCTTCATGTCACTTGTGTAATAGAGATGAGAATTGGGAAAAAATGTACAGTTTTCAGGCCATCTTTATCTCATACGAAACCCTTTCAAAATCCCCCTTCCCCCCCCCCCCCCTCCCCCAGTTCAACACCCTGGGCATTAGACATTTTGAATGTTCAGTTGCTCAAATCCTTATCTCCTTGGTGGTGGTGTGCAAATGCCCCAACCCTCTGGACACACATGGGAAAAATAAATTGTGGAAAAGAACAAGAATCGCCCTTGAATACCTGCTTTCCCTCACATGGTGTCAAACTCCCCACCCTAATATTACCACTGATGTGAAATTTGTGCTCCCTGGGATGCATCAATTAATCAAACACCTGGGGTATGCACATGGGAATGTGTGTCTCTATTTGATCGGTAATTAGTCTTAAAAAACACACAGTTTTCTTCTAGCACAAAACTCTTGGAATTTTGCACAAAAAAGAAAATAGAGCTTATTATTAGAACAGCTGAAGCGGGGCGCAGTGACAGCAGTAATGTGTAATTTCTCCCTACTCATGAAAACACTTAGGAGGCTGACAACAATTTCTAGGACTTAACAGCAATACTTTGACAGATGAATACTACCTCTGTTTATCAAGTAATGCTACAATATTGGTATCAAGTAAATGCCTAGCCATTGGCAAAACTTCATAGCAAAATTGGCTACCATAGCAACAGCAGAACCTGCTAAAAACACCCTTAATTTTAGCTTTAAGTGCTTACATCTCAAAAACAAGATTGGGGATCCCCATTTTTTTAAATTATAGAATTGTAATAAGCATGAGAAGATGCTTGTCGAGTGGGTTCAGAGCCACCTTAAATTTTCGAAATTTAAGGTGGCTCTGAACCCCTGGACAGAATTTGTTAAAACTTTGCCAAAGGTTGCAGCTTTTCTTGCACATCAAAATGCAATGATAAGAAATGTTGGGGGGGGGGGGTGCTAAGCTTGTTTTTGAGTTATTTGCAGTTAAAGCTGGAATTAAGGGTGTTTTTAGCAGGCCATACTGTAGATATGGTAAGATACTGTGTCACGAAAATGATAACGAGATCACCAATGATTGGACAGTTTTTTGATATGATGACTGTAGTATCAACTGATTAAGAGTGGTGATAATGACCCATTAAAATCTAACTCTTGGAAAGTACTGGAAACTGTTGCAAGCCGCCTGAAGGAACGTGTCACCAACCCCGAGTTTAACGGTTTGAAGGAATTTCCGGGTCATCCATTCCTCGTAAATTATTGACATTTTCCAGAACTTTTGCTTGTGCTTTTGTACGACTTTTTCCCAGGTTTAACTTTAATTCATGTAGTTGGCACGGTTTTGACAAACTGCTGCTTATCCTGAAGGGAATGACTGCGCAGTTGAATAAAATAGAGACACCTGGAAAGAAGGTCACATGCTGAAGTACATACATGAAGTACATACATGAAGTACATACCAATGACTACAGAATTCATAGTGGTAAGAACGATAGAGGATTGAGGGGGGTGGGGGGGGGGGGGAGGGACGGGGGAGTGCTGAGGTGAAAATGACCCTGCTCACCGCTCACCTAACATCAAGCTAAACTATATTCCTATTCCTGAATGTATAGTCTCCTTCTAGCCATCTTACGTCCAAAAATACTCGTGTCCAATGGGACTGTTCTCTGAAGGGGAACACGAAGAAAACTGGCCACATGGGTCAGAGTTAATGGCTATAAGATCCAACACCCGCATGAAATTGAAGCCCTAACCAAGACCTCGTTTACTCCTACCAGCTTAATTAATTAATTAATTAATTTTGAAATTGAAATGACTTGGAGTCGGGAACCTTTGCGTCACGCTTTTAATTTGAGTCATCACGCAATGGTTTAACTAGGGTTGCGTGACGACCACCTTCCGTAAGAAGACCCAACTTTGTTCTCAGGAATTTTCCCTTAGAAACTGGGATGGGTGGAAGTAATTTATATGAGAGAACGCGAAGTTGCATTATTTTTTTCATCATTTGGTTTTACTGGCCCTGAAAAGCCCCATTGGGAGAGTAGTCAATTAAGATATTTACTTTAAGGAGAACGTGGAACGGTAAGCTGATTTGCTACTAGCTACCAAAGCACTGTTCACCGAGTGGTGCTATTTGTACCCTTCGTAACTTCCATGTTGCATTTTTTTTTTCTATTTCAGAAGCAAGAAATCAGTTACACAAAAAAATGGAAATAAGCCAATGAAGTCATGAGGACGGTACTTTTGCCATGGTATTTTGAACTTTTGATGTTCCTAAATAAAATATCATTTTGACACGAGATACGTGTTGTCATTTCTGGGTGGGCAACGTTAAATCGGAACTTAAAAAGCATTAACTGTGAAAACTCGCCCCTCTATCCTCCTGCTCCGTCCACCTCTTAATCGAAGAAACGGCGGAAGACATGAATAAAGCCGTGAAAAAGTACACAAATAAATCAAACTCCCACTTTTAAAAGGGGAGGTAAGAAGGGATGAATGGAAAGAGAGAGGGGAGGAGGAAAGGATGTGGGGCGGGGGGGGGGGGGGAGAAGGAGGCATGGATGGGGGAAGGGAGGTTAGAAGGAGTGCAAGACTAAACTAAGTCGCCACAGATGGAATTTGAGAGGGAAAGAGGGAGGAAATGAAGATGGATGAATGCCTTTTTTGCGCATGCGTTTTTCAATGCTCTCCTAACTTCTGTCTGTTCAAGTAAAAATAAGTGGGATTTTATTCCGGGATTTGATGTAAACTGTAATGGGCACCATGTGGTTGATTCTACCCTTGCGCCATTTAGCCATGTGATAAATCACTTATTGACCACCAGGACGCTCTTGTTCATGGAAATATTGGCGCCGCACGGAAAAAGTAGGGTTTGCCAATATCGTGCGGCTTAAATCAACAATGACTTGTATTTACAGAGATAACTGAACTTTGTTTACTTTGCTCGCTTTAATTTCTTTGTTTTAAAATGAATTCGAGATCAATATTAAATTGAGAAAAATTCGTTCTATTTCGAATGTCAAGTGTGCGGTTGTTATTTACCTAATCGGCGTTTCACGTGAAGTTACACACTAGACCGAGAAGTCCGAGTGTTACTTCGTTTTTACATGTTAACCTTGACTGACTTCGAAATGGAAGAAAAGAATTACCGTCACAAAGGTCGATAAATAATACCTTACCCAGTCAAACGTGGCTTAATTCATGTCTGGGCTCGATCCTGTTCTGTTTATAACCATGATAATGGCTCTGTCTTCACTTCGGTTCATTTGCTTTTCAAGAGCAATATCAATATGCCTCCTCCATAAGACATTAATGTGACATTGGACTGAGGCTTTGTTTGTTAACTTTTGTGCCAGTGTTTATATGTAATTTCATTTGGTGCCACGATGCGCAACTCCGTACTTGGCTGAGCACAAAGCTAACCTAATCCAAGGCTTTTGAAATCATTGTTTGTTATTCCATTCAGCAGAAGGGTAATTAGACTGTGATTATTGAGTGGCTTTTGTTCCCAGGGGAGTCTGAATGACTTGTGTATGAGGTCAATACCATATCATTATAAACTGTCTGTTGCCATTGAAAACAAAGATTTCGCTTATTGACTCCTAGTGATATTTTAGTCAAGGAATGAAATTTTCACTTGAGCCACCGTTAGGTTCTGGCTTTGTCCGACACAAGGACGTCTTTAACGGACAAGTGGGGGAAAAAGGATCGGAAAATGCGATTGTCGTCAGGAGATTCTTAGAGACATCATCTTACATTTGATCATTCTTGATTACACCTTTTGTCGATGTTTTTATGAACGATGTCTTTGTCTTGTCTTCACCAAGCCGTGTGCTCAGGAAGGCTTCACCAGATTCGTCTGTTGTTGGATATTGGTGTTAATCCAAAAATAGTCGATGACCAAGGTCGTACTCCGCTTATGATGGCTGCTTGCGCATCCAAAGACACCTTAGCTACGCGGATTGCTCGACTCTTGTTAAGCCGCGACGCCGGCGTGGAGTGTGTGGATCACCAGGGAAGGACAGCCTTGTCTTATGCTTGTCAGCATGGCCATTGTAAGCTTGTTAAACTACTAATAGATGATGACTGTGACGTCAACAAGGCTGATAAAGAAGGCAATACTCCACTTATGTATGCCGCCATGTCAGGCAATGTACCTACTCTGCGTGAAATATTGCATGTGTTGCTTAAATACAGGCTCAGTGTGGACCTGAGAAACAAGAAAGGCTTCTCGGCTTATTTATTAGCTGCCAAAATGGCTAATGGCGAATGCGCTACAATTCTTAAAACAGAGGCCAACGCTTCAGACTGTGTTCGAGACACGGAGTTTTTCTTAAGCGACAAAGAATGGGCGAAGAAAACGAAAAGAAACCTGGACAAAGAGAAAATCGAAAAGAACGCTCAGAAGATGGAGGATCGAATTCGTCCAAAGACCTCGCTAGAACTGGGTCACGCCAGTAAGGTGTCTACTTCCCCGCGCGTGGATGCGCGAGCCATTTCGCGACTGACAACTCGCAGTGAACCCGCGGTGACTCGAAAGATCGGACTGGCGAAAATGTGGACTCCTTCTCACCCCGAGCTTGACGCTGATAACCAGCTGGAAAACACACGCGTCACTAGCGCTTCCTCTGCCTATAGCAGCAGACAGAGTAGTATTCCTGCAGTGGCTCGAACGCTCACACCAGACCTACACGCCATCTTTAGTCAGTACGTTCTGTTTGACAACAGACCGGCGGTTACTGTAGCTGATCGCAGACCTCAGCTCGCCACATCGTCTCGCAAGTATTCAGAGTTCCCCAGCAGACCTTTGCTAAGAGAGGCTAGAAATTCTCGTCTAGGAGCTATGAATCGGAAAAAAGTTTCTCTAATCAGATAAAAAAAAAGCAAAATTAAAAAAAAAATAGGATGAGGATGAGCAGGGTTGCAGTGTCCAGTAAAACGGGTCAATATGGGTCACTGCCGAGCTGAATCAAGGTTTCTGGAATAGATCACAACTGCAGTCTGATATCTTGATATAGGCTTCTATTGTTCCCTACATTGTTATTATCACTCCGGTAGTGTCATTTTTACGTTAGTGTCAGAATGAGCTAGAATATACCCAAGAGTAGTTTTGCCTCAAAACGGGGTTGTTAGTATGATGCTCTGTGTTTTAAAAATGTGATTTGAGTGGTTGTGGTCTTAATCTAGGCGTGATGCTAATCCCCCTGAAAGAGATGTTAGCTCGTCACAAGTTACTGCCCCCCTCTTCCCCCCCCCCCCCCCCCGCTTAAGAACACAACACAAGGCTTATTAGGCATTTGCAGACCATCTAGCTCCTAGTGACTTTTGCATATTTTGCTTTTGAAAAGAGATCGGATAAACGCGTTTAAAACGTCTTACAGTGGTAGCACAGCACACTCGTTCGCTGTGCTCCAAAGCCTACGGTACGGGCGTTGCGTGACAGTGAGAGGAAGAAGCCTGTTTACAACTCCAAATCAGCAAAGCATTGAAAACACCACTTTGAGGTTCACTATCTTATTCTTCCATCATTAGCACTCCTTTTGAGAGACAGTCAACAGTGTCAGCAGTGGAACCAGAATCTTATACCTGGCGAGGGTCCTTGCGGGGTTTAGCAGGGGTATATCAGCAAGCCCCAAAGGAGTTTAAAGAGCTTTTTGGGAATGATCCAAGGATTGTCTATGAGGTTCTCCAGGAGGTCCCTGCCAATAGCGCGCCCCTTCGGAGAGCACATAGCTCTACGCCAGAACTTCAGCAACAGCCCCTCTGTGTCGACATCTGTACTGTGAAAAAAATTGATCGCCAATAGAGCACGATTTTGTGCTTGAGTGAAATCTGGGATAAAAGGAACTCTGTCATCGCTTTTCAAGATTCTGGGCGGTAACGCTATCTGCTGTTCAGCGGTGTTATTGAAATTTGTTTGAAAGTGTGTAGCTGCGATAAATTCTACAAGTAGGGCCCAGCCCACCCCGAACTTCCTTTCAGGCAATGACAATAGGTTGACCTCCTGGGTGAAAAGAGGTTGCGCTGAAAAACAAAAGAAAGAACGAAATGATTACATCAACTAAGAAAGTGAAATTTTTCCCAGCGTTTACTTGGTAGTTTTTTGTAGTAATGCTTAGGTCTCATACAAAGAGATTTCAACCTCCTCTCTATATCTTGTCGACCCGATCCCATGCATGTCATTCTGCGACTGAATTAGACGCCTTGTGCAACAAACAAACAAACAAACAAACAAACAAACAACTGAAAATGTCTTACGTTTCTCCCCAGAAAAAGCGTACGAATTCAGTAGGCTTGTTCTGGGTTCTTAAAACGCTAAATGTCCGATGGAAAAAACGCCCATTTTAACACCTGAAATCAACTCCAATGGCGACGTTAGGGCTCAGAGTAGGCCGCTATTTCGCTATACTTCCGCCTTAAAATAACAAAATAAAGGGATGTTTTATTGTAATCTTGACATTTACAGATGAACCCGCCACTGCAGGCGATTGCAGTTAGTTAAATTTGTTTCAGCGTCGCTTTGTGAGCTTTAAAGGTTAAGTCTGCATACGAACCAAGTGGCCCATCAGGAGAGAGCTTATCCTCAGTTTCTGTAGCACGAAGTGACTAAGTCAATATTTCTACTCCCCCGTGGACGGGATGCTAGTTCATCGCAGGGTTACCCCCAGCATTAAATTCGCGGGTACCCATTTATACACCTGGGCAGAGAGAGGCACTGTGAGAGTAAAGTGTCTCGCCCAAGAACACAGCACAAAGTTTCCGGTCAGGCGATCCGGAGACGAGACCACTAACCATGAGGCCACCGCGCCCTCAACGCTTTGTGAACTCTACTTACCTCTTAGTATTGACGTTGTGTGTGCTTTCCACAGCAATGCTACTGTAACATCTTTATCAGGATCAAAGCGCGAAGACGAATGATGAAAAGAATCAACTCGCTCGAAGAACTCGGTCCAGTCGCGAATAACCTCGGGGTGATTCATCGAACATTCTGGAATACTGGTACAGAACTTCTGTTTGACTTTGTCGCTCACATTAACCGGTGGGGTAATGTACATAGGATACTCCAGAGGAGAGAATATACCAGCATTTAAAGCCCCGAGGAATGGTAGGACAGAGAGGTAGTAATTCATATCAGCCCACCAACTGTTTGGCGACACACAGTGGCTCTTGGCGTTGCATCCCTGGGTTTCAGCCATATCGCGGAGTCGACCAGAAGTCATTTGCCATCCGAACTGGAGCGGCAGCCCCCAGAGGAGGTTCCCAGTGTTATTATATCCCCAGGATTTAAAATACCCCTGGGTAGTCTGCACCATTAGCTTGAAAATTCCCATTCTCTGTAGATAATCCCAGGGATTGACGATTATCATGGTTTTGTTATCCATCTGCTCCACAGGGAAGTCATCTAAGGAGCTTGGAGCGTCCCACCAACCCGGCGGATAATGATCTTGGGATGACACAGGAGTGGATAAATGGCTTATTGCTACGCATAAAAGTACGGCGAAGCAGCTCAGAGAAGTCATGGTACTTTGTCACACTGCTTACGAAGAAGATGTAACTGAAAAACCTGCGAATAAACAGGTATCGCGTCAAGGTATACGTAATGCACTTGAACAAAGAACGGTATGGCTAGCAGTCATGAAAAACAGAAATTAAAAAGATGATGCCATTAATTAAAGATCAAACTCATCTGCAGTGTAACATTTTGAACATGAAAAATTACGAGAGGTTCAGTCAAGTAATAAAACTCAAGATTTTAATTTTTTTGTTTGCACAGCTTTATTTGA
Organism: Orbicella faveolata; assembly: GCF_042242905.1. NCBI lineage: Eukaryota > Metazoa > Cnidaria > Anthozoa > Scleractinia > Merulinidae > Orbicella > Orbicella faveolata. The sequence goes on along the minus strand of NW_028301541.1, from coordinate 23,407,426 downwards.
TTTCAGTAAAAAAAAAATTGTCCGATAAAAATTATCTTTTCTGTTTAAATGGCCTATAACAAATTAAGATCTGCGGTTTGTTCGCAACACGACGCTGGAGGAATTTGAAAACGCAACAATCGCCGGTCATTTTAGATCATGTTGTGTTTGAGGAAAACTCCAGCGGGGAAGTCACATGATTGTCGTGAGGTCATCGTTTTCGAAAAGATCCGTTTTCAAAATGCTTTCCGTTCACCGTGACTAAAACGCACAGCCGGCGTTTTCAAATTCCTGTTCTCGTGATGGATTAGTTGGACCGCGGTAGGTCTAACTTTGGAAAAAAAGTTGCGTTTTAAAAGTTCTCCAGCGAAGTGACAGAAATTACATCTGGCACCCAGAGTCGTGTCATATGACCCTCGATCTTGATTTGGTAGCGAGGATTTGTTGCTGTTTGTTTCTTTTAATTAATTTTTATCTGGAAAATTAAGTTTTCGTTAAGTTTTGCTTCACCCCAAGAGAATTTAGATCGCGTAGTCGCGTCTGCCTTCGCATCATTTGCCAAATTTATCTTAAACTATTTTTCATCATTTATGTACCTCTAATGCGTGTCAGATTTTAATGACATAACAGCTCGAAGTAACGCATCGGTGAGAAGCAACTACTACTGACAACAACTGCCAAATACATATACCACACGCATTAACCCTTTGCTCTAAACAAAGCTATAGTAACTTACTTTTCTTGTGGGTTGGTTCTATAGAATTTCTCCAAAAATGTCTCAGCGATGAGTAAGCGTGACTCACTGCATAATCTTAGATCACGTGCTTTTGTAATATGACCTGAATATAAGCAAGACAATGCAACCTCGTTTCGGCACCAGGTCCCCCTTTCATAGGTCTCTCAAAGGCAGGTACGCGCCTCTGATCAATGGCTGGATGATCGTGTACCCAAAAGAATCTTCCACGTGAGTGGGACACTGGAGTTCAAGGCTAACCCAGAAGTGGATCAAATTGTCGACAAAATTAAGGAAATTATTAAGAAACGTTAACCTTATTCACTAACGCGTCAATGCTTTCATCTACGCCAACCGTATACTGCAAAATTCCACTGCACTAATTCTATTCTTGAGCAAATTTTCCAGTGGGTTAGTCTCTTTCACAGCACTTTGTTAGGTTACGCTTCACTCCGGCAGTGACACGACGCTAATCGTTGCGTGACGAACCAAAGAAGGACTCCTGAGCTATAAACTATTAAACTGTACTTCCGTCGCGAGAAACTGAATTGTTTTCAGGTGTCCTACTATCAATATTAGACTGGCAAGGAAAAGCAGGAGATTGAGCTCTAATTATTTTTGAGTGATGTACATGTTACGATAATACAGCAAAACATCGAATAATAAAGCAATTGATCAGAGACGCGTTTGCTGTTGTTATTTATTTATTTTTAATTTTTAAGCCATTTCATTACGTTTACGTAAAGCATATTTTCGCTACAAATTGAGCTAAGTTCAAAGTTTTCAAACCTGTGAGTAACTTCGGCTATCACCAAACACTGTTTATCAAATTTGATGTCGTTCTTTGACTTCTCTAGTACAAGTTAAATATTTCGTCCCGTTGCCTTTTTGGTGTCGACAGGGCCACAGTACAAGTACCAGAGTGGAGTTATATACAGCGCACTGTTTATCGTTCATAGACGTAACCCTGTTCATAGACGAAATTGTTGAGTATTTCGTATTTCCCTGAAGGAAACAAATTTCCCATTACTGTTCTTGACGTTTAGTTTCTTAAGCATTAGCCTTAGCCGGCTGGTTTTCATGTGGGTCTTCTATTCTTGTCGAATTGAAATTTGGAGAACCCGGAGAAAAGCCCTCCGAACAACAACAACAAACTCAACCCAAATATGGCACCGGGCCGGCATCGAACCCGGGCCTCACTGGTGGGAGGTGAGCGCTCTCACCACTGCGCCATCTCTGCTCCTCTAAACATTGGCTACTTTATTTTTCTTTATCTTCGTCAAGCAGTGGAATTCTTTTAATGATCTTCCGCATAATATTCCTATAAAGAAAAGCAAAATATCTCGTTAAAATACACACGACTCTGGAAATGAATTACCATAGCAAAGAAATATCCGGATGTAAACCTGATTTCATCCAGTTTCTCCTCAACTGTCTCCCAAGGTGACCTATCGTCATTGTACTCTAGGAAATCTACGAGAAGGAAAAAACGAAAAAAATCAAACTCGCATTTTCATCAACTTAAAACTGTTTCGCAGAAACGGCACTTAATCCGCAATGGTTTTTAAGACCTAAAGCGCGTGCTAGCGGGCGTTATCAAGTGATGGCACTGACAAGATGGAGAAGAACCGGAATTTATAGGAGCCCAGAACTCGTCGATTTAGCCTAGACTTTCGTTTATGTCTTTCGTACCTTTTGCTAAGGTCATTTCGTCTATAATGTCGTCCTCTTGGTAGTGCTTCAAACGTAGATTCTGGAAAGAACGAGAGATAATGAGCTTAGTCAAAAAGAGATTGGCAGTAATTTTGACTTGATTTTAAACAAACTTCATAGGAAGCTTACCTGGTATCGTAAAGGAAGGGAATATATATGGGTTATTGACCAAGTGTGAGGTCAAGCCGAGATGGCTGGATATTGGCCAACGCAAAAAAAGAACGAGGCCGATATCCAGCCATCTTGACCGAACAAGCTTGGTCAATAAAGGATTTATTGTATGGCTTTCCGAGAAATTTTTCTTGCGGGACACGGCGAGTAGTCCCGAGCGGATAAGATAGCTCCATCTTGCCCGCTCAGGTAGCCAATCATAGCGCAGGATTTGATTCATCTTGCCCGCTCACGGAGCTGGCCATATAATAAATGAAATTGTCGTCGAGAGCGACAGGGCGAGTCGTTGAGAGCAGGAAAACATGTAACCAGTGCTAACCGCGGGAAAACGTGACCGGTTTTTAGCGCGGGAAAACGACTGTAACCAGTGCTAGGCGTGGGAAAACGTGAACGGATTTTGTGCGCGGGAAAACATATATTACCGGCGCTAACCGCGTTAAAACGTATACCGGTTGCCTGCGCGGGAAAACGTATGTAACCAGTGCTATAGACCGCGGAAAAACAATTGAGACCGGTTTATGGAAATTTTATCAACCAATTATTTACTTAGTTACACAATCGGATAACTTAAAACTTAAGCAACTCTGATATTGTTTTAATTTAAGTTTAGCCTGGCAGTCCAAGGAAAACTACTCAACTTACAAATTTCTGGAACCTGCTGTGTTCTAGTCTCGTTATAATCAGCATTCTATCCACGTCATATTGTAGTCTGGCTGTTTTCTTGGCTTCGGAATAAGTGCTGCTCATCTGAGCGATAAGAATATTCAAGAGTATCACCACCACTGCCACCATGTACAACAGAATCACCAACACTGGTAGCCATCTTAGAACACAAAGAGAATATTAACTGAACATCTTATGTTGCAAAGTGAGAGGTGCGGTGGCCTCATGGTTGGATTTGAGCCCTGGCCGGGGACATTGTGTTGTGTTCTTGGGCAAGACACTTTACTCCCACAGCGCCTCTCTCCCTCTCTCCACCCAGGTGTATAACTGGGTACCGGCGAATTTCATGCTGGGGGGTAACCCTGCGATGGACTAGCATCCCATCCGGGGGGGGGGGGGGGGAGAGTAGAAATAGTCCTAGTCGCTTAATGCTACTAAAACCGAGATAACCTCCGGTCTGATGAGCCACTTGGCTCGTACGCAGACATAACCTTACGCTTATGTTGCAAACAAGAGCTTGGACTCTCAGACTCAAACTGAAGCCAGGTGTTTGTTGTCCTAACTTGGATAACAAGTGAAAGCTACTGAGCAGTACTTTCATCTGGTAATTTTTAATATGCTGTGTAAGGTGGTTCTAACTTTTAAGCCTGTGGATCAAACCTCAGTGAATGACCCGTCGAATGAAAGCTATTGAGCAGTACTTTCATGTGGTACTGTACATTATGCTACTTTAAAGTCTGTGTATGAAACCCTAGTGTGTGACCATTCAAATGAAAGCTACTGAGCAGTACTTTCATGTGGTGCTGTTTACAATACTGTAAAAGGTTGTTCTTACTTCTGCCTGGCAAGCTTAGCGTCAGACTTACTTGTATTTCGTGTAATCGTCGGCTACTGGTTGTTGTTCCACAAGTGCTCTAACACCACTTAACATCACCATCTTAAATCCACTGACGGAAAGAAAATAACAGCGAAAACTCAGTTAGCTTCGTTGAGTCTACCTACCACAAATTCCTGTCCTGCTCATTAGAAAACCAACTTGATCCTAAGCCACTCGAGGAACGGCTATTTTTGATTTGAATCCAGTCCTCAAGAATTGACTATTGTAAGCGTCGTAATGTTTCCTTAACATTAGGTTGCCAAGCAAAATAGCATATCTTTATGACGTCAAGTCTGACGTGCCAGCATTTAGCACGCTTTGTGTGTCCTCGTGTGTGATATTCTGTGATTGGTTAGTAAAAATCAAAAATCCTTTGAGCAGTATTTTGAATGTTTTTACGAGCGTAGGTGCAAAGCAAAACGTGTTTCTTCCCACCACGACTTCTACAAACACAAAAAGACGCGGTAAACTAAAGCCGACTTTACCCAAATATTTGCACCGCGCTGGCTGCTCGTAGCGACAAGAAAAACGCTCCACAAAACGCCAGAAAAACGACCAGGAATACGCAGGTGAAGCGAGAAATGTCGCGATACACAATCCTGGCTAGTGTCTTCGTGTAAAGACCTGTTGCCCTGCAAAATATATAGATAAACAAATAAACAAACATACGAATACATAAATAGCGCAAGGAAGATAATGCAACATAAAACAAGAGAGTTTCGAATTTCGCAAGTGTCAAGATCTGTTCAGTGCGTCTATTGGTCTCAGAATTTGCTCAAGCTAATTATGTAACATCGCCTTTTAGTTCCAAATGAAAATACGAAAATTAGCCGCCCTCGTTCGCGTTTTCAAAATACGCAGAATATCATTTCACGTTGTTGTTGTACATAAAACGGCGAAGAAATGTGCAAAGATTTCACTACAACGCACGTGTACAGCCATTGTTCTGCTCATTGAACCTTTCGTTTGGTGACGTTTGCGTTACCGTTGCCATTGCCGTCGTGGTTTGCATAAGCTTTCTGATATGAAGATGGCATCGAAGCTGCTTTTGTTTGCAAAGGAGGGCTCAGAAACGCACAAAGATGTACAATGTATGTGCAATGCAACTTTTCAGTTCATTAAACCTTTTCATTGGCGACGTTCAGAGAGCTACTGCTAATTCTAGTTTGCTTAAACTTACTTTCACTTTGAGTGGAAGGCGGAAACAATATGTTGGGTAAAGGCAACCTTGAACAAAACGTTTTCGCCTAATTACTGCAGCGACTTACCGAGTGATACAAGAATACTTTAGCAGTCTAAGGACATTGAAGAAAAAGCCGAGGGAAGCGACAAACCACTGCGCTTCGTGTCTCGAAAAACGAAGAGGAATGACAATAAGAATTAGGATTAATCCAAGCCAGTCAAACAGATTGAAGTAAATCTGTGGTCGTTTGAAATAACTCAAGCGTTCCCTGTATAGGAAACAAGAAAAAATTAAAATAAATCTACTATTTACTCAGAAAAGTAATTTCTCTTTTCGTCGGAGACTGGACCCGTAAAATTTTGAACTGATGACGTAAATCTCCAGACTCTGATTGGTTGTTGATCGGTTTTGAATTTTCGCGCGCAGGTATCGACCAATCAGAGACGCTACACGGATCTCTGTAGAACTTCGTCGTCAGTATGGAATTTACTTGGTCTGCCTGGCAGGTGTTTAAAAGGGGAGGGAGACAGGTAAAGTCGAATTCGCCCGCTCGTGCTTTGCGCTCGAATATAAATTCACCCTTCTACTAGTCCTCCAGAGACGTTTTTTTCCCTGTGATTTTTTTCCTCCACCTCTTTGGGTTTTAGCTCGTTAATATCCCACGCGCCGCGTTTATATTTTGCTTGCGATCTCGGACGAACACAAGACAAAATACTAAGGGTGTGTGGACAGACTGCCAGTTCAGTGCCTGCCACCCAGCATAACGTCTCTTTAAAAGGGAGAAGAATTGAGTGCTCCAAGAAGACGACAACTGAAGTAACCTTAAACTTATTTAAAAATCGTCAGCTTAGATTTGATAAGTTCCATTAATCTCCATTTTAGATATATTAAGAAAAAAGCAGCTGATATTTTAAGCGTTGTTGTTGACTGGTCTACTTACGGCTGTCTTCTTTTAATGTAAATGGTATTAAGTCAGCTTTTTTTCCCCTCAAAGTGGCAATAACTTTCTTTAGTGACCAGTGCACAATCACTGAGAGTGTAATCCCGGGAGAGGGAACTCCCGTATGAAAAGGTCGGGAATGGTTGTCGGAAAACTTGAATTAAACCCCGAAAGGAAACCAATCTGAGCGTGGTTTGACCTTTGTTTGACCCCTAAAAGATCTCACTTAAAACGGAAGAGATGCGACCCCGTACCAGTAGACCGGACTAGAGAGACCGGCGGAAATCGAGCCTAAAAAACGGAAATATGAGCGTTTTCATTACTATTTCACTTTCTTTGTGTGCACCCTTAAAGATACTTTGACAGCTAAAAATAGTGGTGTTTCGTCATGAGCACCCTAAGTGAGATAAGAACCCTTGATTTATACTCCTAAGCGAGACGTCGAGTACCCCTTGAGTACCCTCGACCTTTTCATAAGGGAGTTCCCCCTGCCTCGGGGGGTGAAATGCCAAAGCAAAAACTGCGACATTTGGGAATTACGTATTGGCAATTTAAGAGAAAGCTTGCGAAAAACTGACTGTTTTGCAGTCAACAATTACTTACTTTTCAATCTCGTTGATCTCATCAGCAATATAGGCCACAATACACAACACAACAAAGATCTCGCAGACCATTCTCAATCCATCTGCATTGTCCTTATACTGTGTAGGGTCTGCTTTAGTTGCGCCATACAGTAATGTGAATGACAACAGCAATAGGTACATCAAGTAGAGGCCTGCCAAAAGGCTACAGAAAGCAACACAGTATTGGCAGGCAAGATACATGGGTCTGCAATGCGTGTATAGGGCAGCATGACCCTGAATATTTACTGTGGTTGTATTATACTGGTAAACAGTTAACACCCAGTTAGGGGGTAGGGGGTCCAAGTATCCCATGTCCCATTAACTTTTGGTCTAAATATCCAGTATCTGTTTCATTCCAACTGCAAAAATTAAAGATTCTCCTACACTATACCCCATTAATTTCTCCCCCAAATATCCTGTCTTCCATTACTTTTTTACCTCAGCAACCCATATCCCGAAAACCCCTAATAGGGCCTCACAGTTACTACTGACAACAAACTTAAACTATACTAGTTTTCAATTTCAACTGAAATCAGTTCTCGTGCCAGTCTGAAAGATTGATTCGCCAGGCGCAGATCCCTACCTGTTTCTACAGTTTTATGGAAATCAGTTAGATTTTTCAGAATGAGTCAGAAACCCAGGAAAGGGGTCTTTAGGGAGTTAAAATCCAAAACAGTTTCTGGGAGAAGCTTGTGCCTTCAGTGCTTGTTGTTTAGGAAATTGGTCACCATTTATCCTAGTTTGGCACACCTGTTCTCCTCAATAATTTCCAATATTTAATAATTGTGGGAGACTTGGCCTCATGGTTAGTTGGCTCATCTCTAAATTGAATGGTCCCGGAGTTTGAGCCCTGGCCAAGGACATTGTGTTGTTCTTGGGCAAGACACTCTACTCTCATGGCGCCTCTCTCCACCCAGGTGTATGAATTTAATGCTGGGGGCAACCCTGTGATGGACTAGTAGTTGGGCACTTGCATCCCATCCAGGGAGAAGTAGAAATACTCCTAATCACTTCATGCTACAGAAACCGGGATAAGCTCTGTTCTAATGGGCCACCTGACTTCAGTACGCAGACTTTTTTTTACCTAATAATTGTACATGTCAATACCTGAACCAGAAATGACCATATTTTATCCACTTCCTCTTCACCAGCTGTCTGATAACTGGATGTTGGATAGCTTCCTGCATTCATTGGAAACAAAAAATGAAATTTGAGTTTCTAAACAAACTCAGAAACAGTAAACTAGAGAAATATTCCAAAATTAGTCACATTTTAAAGCCACCTTATTTCTGCTGTTAGCAATCAGGAAGAGGCATGATTTTGTCTTCCAATTAAAGTCATCATGTGCAGGATCTCTTCCACAATCATCACCATCCACAATTTTATAGTGAAACTGATAACTTATGGGATCACTTGGTTCTGAACTCCAGGCTAGTTCAATGTCCTTTTTCAATTGTTTAGAATAATCATCTTTACGTTTGGGTAAGTGTCGCCAGTCAGGGCTGACCATGCAATTGAGCACAGCAACAACAGTTTTCTGCAGAAAAAATGGTTACAGTGTACCATCAATAATAATAATAATTTTATTACTTATATGGCACAAAATTCATTAAAATACATGATCTAATGTGCTTTACCATCCGTACATGCCAAAACTTCTCTTTTTCTGTACAATGGAGCTCAATTCATTATGGAACAACTTACCTATTGAACTAAGACAAGCGACTCCATTAACCAAGTTCAAGACTAAACTTAGTTGCCAGCCTCCATGAAAAGCAGTTTTTATTTTTCTTGGAATTTTTATCCTTTGATTGTAGATAGGAAGATAGGTAGCAAGAGTTGATTAAATACTGTGTATAAATAAAATTAGAATAATGTATCTCTGTTGACCCTTAAGGAGGGGGGGAATGAGCTAGATTGTTCCAGGTTAAAAGTTATTTATAGATCAATCAATAAAACAATTGACATTGTTGATGAATAAATGAATAATAATGAATATCAATAAGTTATCTTCATCTGAATTAATTCAGGTGTTAATTTGAAGGCAATTGTGACACGTTTTGACAATACAGTAACCTTCGGCTAGTAAAACTGTTTCCAAATTTACGCTTAATTAATGACTTAATAATAAATATAAAATTTAATATGTATATCATTCTAGATCAGTTAACCTTCATGTTAGGGTGTTGCACCAGCTCATGAAAGATGACAGGATTGTCTTGAAAACTACATGAAAACAGCCTCAGGACTCTAAAGTTAAACAAAATTCATAGAGTTAAAATAAGGCAGGGTTCTTGTGATAGAAAAAAAACACTAGTGATTAGAGATCAAATTTTATTGAAAGCTTTGAATCATGTGAGGTGCAGTTTGATAGAAACTGGAAAGTGCTTTACTGAAGGTACTGTAACAGCTTTTGTTCCTCCAATTATTTAGTCATTGACTTACTTATTTCACTGAGTTTCATTTTGAAGATGCACCAGTCGAGAAAAGAGGGCCAGAAAAGTTTGCTTATTGGCCTAATTAGTATTTTCCTTGGTGGGCTCTCCATCCCTGTATTATGCTGCTATATTTATAGTGACTAAGCCACAGTGCAGCAGGCATAAACAGGGGGGACAGAATGCCAGCGGGGATGAAGGTGGCGGGGGGGGGGGGGGGGGGAGGAGGAGGAGGAATTGGGAGAGAGAAAGAACTTTCCCCCTTTTCCTAGTGTCTTTTGCATCCCCTAGCCCGCTCTTATTCACACCTGCAACATGGGCTACGTACCTTTCAGGTTTCATGTGCTCTATTAGCAAAGCAGATACCTCATCATTGTACTTGATTAGTGCCAATTCAAGAGGAATGTATCTGCGATTTTTAGTTCCAGTATGTGGATTTGTGGTGATATATAACTGCCCGGGGTAGTGACATAAAATCGTCTGAGCAACAGTTGTGTAGTTTAGCTCTGCTACCAAGTGAAGTGGAGTCTTCCAGGACAGCTCATCTTTGTCCTTGAAGTATTTGTACTTTCTGTCTCCTGCTCTATCTTCCTTGAGGATTATTGAAACAAGGCGATTTACCTGGAAAAAGTGGAATTGCATTCTGAAATAACAGTTACATTATAAACTATTAATTTCACTCTTAAATTACAGTCAAACCTCCACTAATGGCCACCTCTTTACAATGGCCTCTTTATTTTGCCCAGCGGACGGTCCATATTATGACTCACTCAAATTATCTTAACTCCTCTACAATAGCCACCTCTTAACAACGGCAATGGCCACTAAAGCAGGTCCCAACTGCCAAAATAGCCTCTTGAAAATGGCCAGTTTCTAATCACTCACTTGCAATTGGTGTGTACAAAACTCCACTTTTTATTGTAAAAAGTCACGAAACTTTGTCTGTACCACGTGTTATTGGTCTCTCTTCCTGTTTGGTTTGTGTCTTATCTATATATTTTGATTGAGTTACACATTTATATGCAATGATAAGCATTTTATAAGTAAGAATACTGCAAGCATGAGAAAAACTGGTGCCCTATTACTCCTGTAACCTCCCCATAACAGCCACATCTATTCAACTGCCATTTTCTTCTAACCCTAAGGTGGCCATTGTGGAGAAGTTAGACTGTAAAATATTTATCGCTTCAGGATAGTGAACACCTCAGGGACTGGTGTTAAGAAGCCATGACTTACACTCTAAAATAAAACCTATACCACATGGTCAATATTTATCAACCACCAAAAATAACCCGATAGATTTTTACAAACTCAGAAACCTTTCCTTCTCCTGTCCAAACTATAACTTAATTTGAATTGAAAACAAACCTGTCCCTCTATTAACTGTGGATTCTCACAAAACTCCTCTCTTGCTGGCCATGTCTTGAGTAACAATAGAAGAGGATCGTCGCAAGGTTTCCTGCCACCCTCTTCGTATCTAGCAGTCAACAGTTCAGCTTTAACTTCATCAGCTGCACTACTCCAGGAAATATTCTCTGCTGAGCAATACTTATCTCGGACCTGAATAAAGTAAAAAATGTGGCATTATTTGCAGGTATGGTTGCAAGATTTCCTTCCAGAAGAGCACTACCCACTTGGCACCAACAATGACGCTCAGTAAAACACTGCTATTGGTTTGAATTGCGTGCTCTTTTAAAATTATTGTCAGTGGTACACATAAAACCACATATAATTTTGGTATGAAATTAGGTTTTCAAAAGACCTGTTTGTACACTCACCCAAAATTCCCACCCCAACCCATGCCACTCCCAAGATGCAGCTAAGTTTCAGTTTTCAGTTCAGTTTTTATCATTGCACACTGTTTACAGAAAACAACTTTAAAAAAATACAAATAGAAAATAACTAGAAGAACAATATTTAGTTGTGTACAGTGACCAAAGTAGCCAATGAGCTGTCGAGTTGGTCACTGTCATTGAGATATAAGTTGGCGTTGGCCGCGAGCCACATGTACACATGTATATTTCAAGGCCGTGAAAACAATGGATCTTGCAGCTGTTCGAAAATCTTGAGCATCAAACATATGTTAAGAGGGCTCCACATTTGCTAGTAAGACTGGTGTTTGTAAACATCGAGCTAACCCTAAATTGCACTTATATCCTTATAAGAACTTTGATAAGGTTAACTTACTTTTCGTCTGAACACTTCATTAAACTCGTTCAAACAATCATCGAAGACGCTTTGAGTTTCTTCCGGACGAGGATTATCTCTTTTTTTCTCTTCTTCTTCTTCATGCTCCTTTTCAATGGATTTCGATTCTTTCACGTCGTCCATCGACAGCGAAACATAGGAGCCTTTTCCCGCCGATTTCCCCTCCGCCATGTTTTGCTGATCAATGGCCCACGACAACAGAAACTGCTGCTACACTTTCACGTTCCGCTAAATCAAAAATCTCTGCGGATTTTTTTCAAAATAAACACAAACCGCCTCTAACATCGCTCAACGATCTTCATGTAGAGGAATATAAGCAAGAATATCGATAGCATATACAGGCAGATGTAATCAGAAAGCGCCTTGCTCGTCAACAAAGCTTTATGTGTTTTTATGTGCACTAACACTTTGCTTCCGGCCGTTTCGCTCGCCAACTTTACTTCCGGTGTAGTACTTACTCGCGCCAGTCCACGCAGGTATTAAACAGAAGGTGCATTAAAATATTCTTGAAAGTTCACAATTTCAGCCTCGATATTCTTGCAAAATATCTTCTTATCAAAAAAGAGTGCAGCTCACGCACCACGGGATACAGGGACCGACAAACTATCCGAAGTTTGTTTTTCGCATCAGCTTGTGTATTAAGAATTCACATTGAAAACAACGAGACCAGTGGCGGATCTAGGGGAGGGGCCTGGGGGGCCCGGTTCCCCCTTATTTTGGGTAAAAAAAGAAAAAATCACAGAAGGAAGAAAAGCCAGCAGGGCAAGAGAAACAACCCCCCCCCCCCCCCCCCCCTTAGCTCAAGGTCTGGATCCACCACTGGAGACGTTGAGTCATTCGAGATTTTCAGGCTAAGAGCTGACGAAACTAAAGGTGTAGGAATTTCACTCGGTAGCAGTTTTTATATCTTATACAACTTTGAAGTTCGCTAAAGATTTTGGCCAAAGTAATAAGTATGATTTCTGTACAAAACCGTCGGTGGAATGTTTCATCCATTCTTCGGTCAAGAAAAATAACAAAGGGTTGTATTGGTTATTGACCAGGCCTGAGTTCCTCAGTCCCCCTCACAACAGCAGTTGAACTCAGAATAGGTGGGTTGTTGGTAAGACAATTTACAGTACAGTATGAAATAAACGCGTCGCTCGAAATCAAGCTTAACTAACACGAAACTACGATAACATGATACCAGAGGGTATAAGTTACGCAACTTACTCTACTGAGCACACGTGGCTGTACATTGAGGTAAATTAGACTCTTGTCATGTCAGCATTTTCACATTCAATATTTCGTTTTCTATGTGTTTCAGTTTTCATTGACAGGCAAGCCAACAAAGACAATTATCGTACCCTGTGAAAATTCACCCATGACGACATGAAAGGCTCGATATGTTGTCACGCCGTAATGTTCCATAAATCTTTCATTTTCCGGACAAATTACATGGGAAAAGCAAGATTTTTGGTCATGTAACATTTTCATTTTATCTTGGAGAAAGGACATCATTCACTTTCTACATAATGCGCTGAAGTTGGTACTTTGACGTTGTCGTTATATAAAGCTGGCATGTTTCTTCTTTTTTTGTCTTTACTGTGTCGCTATAGTAGGGACAATTTAATGCATTTTTCTCGCCGTTTCCGCCATTCAACGAAAGCGGGGAAATTAAAGCGTAGTGTTTCTTCACCGTATGCAGGTAGAGAACAAAGGAATATGCAGCTTTTATTCTCTTCACCCTACCCCTCCTAGTCCACTCCTTGTCAATCACGTACCGACGATTCCACAGTTTTTTAGAGCCCAATGTAGTTGAGAAGCAGTCTACAGAAATGGACTCGAGCTGAGATTTACACTGCTTACAGTTTAATTGATTCTTCTAGACTTTAAAATATAACAAATGAAATAATAGGCCTGTCAACTTTTCCTAGGCAGTGAATACTTATAGGAAATTAAAGTTCTTGTTATTTGACAAAATGTTCAAGATAAATGTGATAAATGTTATGCGAACAATTTCTTATGTAACTCTACTTATAACTCTTATTACTTTATGTAAATTTAACCAACAAGTCAGCGTTTTCAGTCGCACTATATACAAAGCTAACTGTAAACATGCACAGCGTTCAAGAAAAATTCAAATATGCTGTTTATGCTCTTAAAGAAGAACCACTAAATGGTACCAAGATCCTATTTTGTGGGTGTGCCGTAAAATTTTTTTTACCCTGAAGAGGAACCAATTCCAAAAACAACATATTAACTGACACTTTCGTAATTTTTAATGGGGTTAAAGACGATTGCTTCAAGTACTTTCTACTCGTAAAGTTGATTATCAAATACGTACCGTAAAAGCTACTGCAGAAACTCCAGCTGCGGAACTCATGTGGGTAGCTAAACACCCTAAGAGGCCCGAAACCGCTCGTTTATATAACCGCTACAAGGTAGAAGAGCACACCGGTCCTTTTTATATAGGAGTTCCCTTAATGCTTGATAAAATCTCAAATAACAGAGCTCTTTAACTTTGTAAAAAGAAGGTCTGGTATATGCAAATACTAACAATACCTAGATTGTATGCATGAAACTTGTTCAGAAATGTACCAATTGCATGTTGTTACTCACATTGTTTTGAAATCCTACTTCTTCAATTAAGTTAGTTTTACAATTGCTGCTAAGTGTAAAAACTTTCCAAGTACAATAATTTTAAAAACTTTAATAAGTCTTGCTAGCAAAACATTAGGTTAATAAGTGAAGCCTACTCCTTATTTCTCCTCGGAGCAAAGACCAGAGCAATTTCTGTCATAGTCTAAAGACCGATACCAAAAGTTACTTTATGAACCGAAGTTTTTCTAAGGTTTTACTGGTTCAAGCAGTTATTACAGCTCAACGCTCAGCTGGCACTGCAGACTCCGATTAAGTTTCAAAAATGTTTTTGCTAGAATACCTAGTAACCTCAAGAGAAATGAGGAATCGTTTAGACAGAAAAGGACCAAAAGTTAAACGTCCATTTAATTTATAGCACTACCACTAAAACTGTCAATTGAGGTCATGGCATATTTTACTTCTCACACAATCACTCGCTGCCGTCCTGATCATTCTTTCCAACACCTGACAGACAAACCAAAAAAATATAGTAACCATCTAAATACATTTTCTTAAAAAGCAGTTGCCTTATTACAAACTATAGATTCATTTTAACAAATAAGTCGGATTCATGGCTGTGGCTTGTTAAAAGGTAAACTTCTGCTGGAACCGTGCACAGTTTCAGAATAGAGTTTTGGACGCGTTGGAAGGAAGGTGGACCATGCAAAACAGCCAACGTGATCCATTTGTCTTTCACAGCAACATTGAAAATTCATTGGAGAATATACAGAACATAATTTCATCACCAAATCCAGCGCAGAAAAAGTGAGATGTCAAAATGCGAGAAAGTCAAGATGCCAAAAATTCGCAATTTTTCAGATCTCCGCAGTTTTCATGTGGTCACTGACCCTCGAAATACGAGCGCGTTTTTTAATTCGTTCAAAAACTACGTTAAAGTTTCGTCACCCTCATGATCGACAGAGTACGTTATCAGTTGTAAAATATATTAGAGGCACAAGATCAAATGACAACTGAACGATAAAGAAATAGTCAGATATACAAAAACCTAACCCTCTTTTGATATTACAAAACGTTTGATCGATGACATCTAAGGAAACTGTGAGTAAATACCAGGAGCCCTTTGAAAAGATATGGAAGCGCGTGTTTTCATTAAATCTTACCATTTGTTCCAAAATCAAATGTCACGTCATCTCCAATCAGTATAAAAGGTGACCACTGGTTCACGTCATAGCCATTACTTCTCATCCACTTCATGGCCTCGTGTAGAGATTCACCAGCACTTTCCCCAGCAACAAGGTGATCGTAGAAATGGGTCATTAACTGCTCTGTTGCTTTGTCATCCAGGGCCCACAGTGCCACCAACACTGAACGTGCGCCAGATCCTAATAATGCTCGGGAAATTCCGACTGCTCCCTCGGCTTTTGTCTGTCCTCGAGCACTGTGGCAACAGCTAAGGACTACCAGTTTAGCCCGCAGTTGAACGTTTGAAATGTCCGTCATTGTCAATAAGTACAGTTCCTCTTGAGGTATCCCGTTAGGAATACGAAAAGATGGCGCAAGGGCAATTTCTCCTCTTTCTGCATCACCGTGTGCGGCGATATGAATCAGAGCCACTGAACTCATCGCTTGAAGTACTGCCTCTTTAGTCGCTTGCTGTCCTAACAGAGGCTCGACACCCAGCTTTTTTGCTATCATCCTAGTTTCGGTTTCTGCATATGGCAGTCGCGAAATTTTCGTGAGTTTTCCTTTGAAATGCACTTCACCAACATCAGGATTTCCCACTATCAACGCACCGGTCTGATAGTGATAGTCTGCTGGACTTTCAGTAATGAGCTTGAGAGTTGTTAAAGAAGGAACAATACGGATCCTGAAAGTCTCGGATAAGTACTTTCCTCTTTCAGTTAAGGCAGCAAATGGAATTCGGTATAAAGCACGGTTAGGAACAATAATGATTTCGGGACCCTCAAGAAAGTCCACCACTGGAGCGATGATAAGTTTGTAACAGATAGGAAGGTTCATTTTGGGTCCTTGGTTAGCTTTAGTTTCCACTCCAATTCGCCAAACTCCACGGCTATCTCCCTCGCTTGATTTGGATTCTGGTTGAAAAACGTGTAAAGATCCGTCTTCACAAATCTCGTCTGGTAAAACGCCAAAACTTCTGAAATCAAAAAACTCTTCCACTCGTTGACTTAATCCTTCGCTAGCAATTAGATCATTTCCTTTTATCTCCTGAAAATGTGTAGCTCCACCTGCTTTAAGAATCCACAAATATATACTTTCAGAATGATACGAGAGGTAGAGACAGCTGCGGTTACATTCTTTGGCCACGATGCTTTCGAGACCAGCCCATGTGCGAGGATCAGTCGAGATTTGATTCTTCAAAGAGTGCTGCGAGTACTGAGCTGACATTAAATCTACCAAAGCCCTGGCCCTTGAAAGCTCTGAAACGTACAGAGATTTAATATGATTCCCGGTTGCACAAAGCAGCATAGTGAGATCTCTGTAGGAATGAATATTGCGGTCAGAGAAAGAAATCTTTAATTTATCGTTGTCTTGGAGAGAGCCGCGCATTTCCTCGCATCTTTCAATACCAGAAAGGAAATACGAGATAGCTTCCTCAATCTTTCCTTCTTTCATTCTAATGTGTGCCATCATTTCGAGCGATTGGAACTGCAAATCGATATGTCCAATCTTCTCACTTAATGCAAGCGCCTCCTTGATATATTCTTCCCCTCTATCATATTCAGACTGCCTATAAAAGAAACGTCCAAGCGACAAGTATCCAGTTGCTTCTTTTTTCCTGTCTCCAATTTCTTTGCTTATTGCAAGACCTTGTTCATAATATTCTTTTGCCTTGATAGAGTTACCCACAGCTAGCTCTACATTTCCTTGGTTCAGGTAAAAGCTGGCCACCCCTTCTTTCAGCCCAATGTCTGTGAAGATGACCAGACTTTTCTTATTATATTCATTAGCCTTGCTAAACTTTCCAAGAGAGTAAAGTTGAACACCTGCATTTAGGTAAGACAAAGCTTCTTTATATCTGTCTCCAATTTCTCTGCTGATGGACAAGGATTTTTCATTGTAGTGTGAGCCCGTCTCATATTCGCCAACTTTCTCATACAGAGTTCCAAGGCATGCGTATGAGTTAGCTTCTCCACTTCTGTCTCCAATTTCTTTACTGATCAAAAGGGACTTCTCGAGATGTTCTCTAGCCTTCTCATATTCTCCAACTGATTGATACAAGGTTCCAAGGCTTCCGTAACAGGTCGCTTCTCCATTTCTGTCTCCAATTTGTTTAAGGTTTGCAAGTGATTTCTCGATATGTTCTCTAACCTTCTCATATTCTCCAAGTGATTGATACACGGCTCCAAGGTTTGTGTAACAGGCAGCTTCTCCATTTCTGTCTCCAATTTCTTTCCTGATCGCAAGTGATTTCTCGAGATGTTCTCTAGCCTTCTCGTATTCTCCAACTACTAGATACACGGTTCCAAGGTTTTTGTAACAGGTAGCTTCTCCATTTCTGTCTCCAATTTCTTTCCTCATAGCAAGTGATTTCTCGAGATGTTCTCTAGCCTTCTCGTATTCTCCAACTGCTAGATACACGGTTCCAAGGTTTCCGTAACAGGTCGCTTCTCCATTTCTGCCTCCAATTTGTTTAAGGATCGCAAGTGATTTCTCGAGATGTTCTCTGGCCTTCTCCTATTCTCCAACTGATTGATACACAGTTCCAAGGTTTACGTAACAGGTCGCTTCTCCATTTCTGTCTCCAATTTCTTTCCGGATCGCAAGTGATTTCTCGAGATGTTCTCTAGCCTTCTCATATTCTCCAACTGATTGATACACGACTCCAAGGTTTGTGTAACAGGTAGCTTCTCCATTTCTGTCTCCAATTTCTTTCCAGATCGCAAGTGACTTCTCGAGATGTTCTCTAGCCTTCTCATATTCTCCAACTGATTTATACACGACTCCAAGGTTTGTGTAACAGGCAGCTTCTCCATTTCTGTCTCCAATTTGCTGAAGGGTCGCAAGTGATTTCTCGTGATGTTCTCTAGCCTTCTCATATTCTCCAACTGATTGATACACGACTCCAAGGTTTGTGTAACAGGCAGCTTCTCCATTTCTGCATCCAGTTTGCTGAAGGGTGGCAAGTGATTTCTCGTGATGTTCTCTAGCCTTCTCATATTCTCCAACTGATTGATACACGAGTCCAAGGTTTGAGTAACAGGTAGCTTCTCCATTTCTGTCTCCAATTTCTTTCTGGATTGCAAGTGATTTCTCGAGATGTTCTCTAGCCTTCTCATATTCTCCAACTGATTGATACACGACTCCAAGGTTTGTGTAACAGGCAGCTTCTCCATTTCTGTCTCCAATTTCTTTCCGGATCGCAAGTGACCTCTCGAGATGTTCTCTAGCCTTCTCGTATTCTCCAACTGATTTATACACGACTCCAAGGTTTGTGTAACAGACAGCTTCTCCATTTCTGTCTCCAATTTGCTGAAGGGTGGCAAGTGATTTCTCGAGATGTTCTCTAGCCTTCTCGTATTCTCCAACTGATTCATACACGACTCCAAGGTTTGTGTAACAGGCAGCTTCTCCATTTCTGTCTCCAATTTGCTGAAGGGTCGCAAGTGATTTCTCGAGATGTTCTCTAGCCTTCTCATATTCTCCAACTGATTGATACATGACTCCAAGGTCTGTGTAACAGGTAGCCTCTCCATTTCTGTCTCCAATTTCTTTCCGGATCGCAAGTGATTTCTCGTGATGTTCTCTAGCCTTCTCGTATTCTCCAACTGATTGATACACGACTCCAAGGTTTGTGTAACAGGTAGCTTCTCCATTTCTGTCTCCAATTTCTTTCCAGATCGCAAGTGACTTCTCGAGATGTTCTCTAGCCTTCTCATATTCTCCAACTGATTTATACACGACTCCAAGGTTTGTGTAACAGGCAGCTTCTCCATTTCTGTCTCCAATTTGCTGAAGGGTCGCAAGTGATTTCTCGTGATGTTCTCTAGCCTTCTCATATTCTCCAACTGATTGATACACGACTCCAAGGTCTGTGTAACAGGCAGCTTCTCCATTTCTGTCTCCAATTTCTTTCCGGATCGCAAGTGACTTCTCGAGATGTTCTCTAGCCTTCTCATATTCTCCAACTGATTGATACACGACTCCAAGGTTTGTGTAACAGACAGCTTCTCTTTCTCTGTTTCCAATTTCTTTACTGACTAGGAGCGCTTTTTTATTGAGTTGTTTTGCCTTTTTGTAGTTACTTTGACAGAGATACATCCACCCAACTGTTGTGCTTAGGTTCATTTCCTTAAGTCTTTCACCACTTTCACGGTAAATTAGGAGAAGTTTCTCTGCATATTTTATGGCCCTTGTATTATCGCATATGCGATTACAAGCCTTCCACATTAGTAAGTATATCCTCTTGTAGAATGACTTGCTTAATTTCTCGTCTTTTATGCCTGCTCTGTCTTTCAGAATGAACAAACATTCCTTGCATAACTCGATGGCTTTTAGAAATCGACTAGTGTTGAGAAGGAAGACGGCGACCATGAGGCCGATTGAGATGACTTGTATAACGTCGTCTACGTTGTTCATGTCAAACACTTCTGTGAGGATATAACAGAATAAAAGTGGAAACAAATTTGGACCCAATTTTGTTTGCCCTTTTGTTATTGGCGGGATTGATATTTTTGTAGCTTGATCACGATCAGAAACTGAATCCCTGTTGCTAATGAAGCAAATTGATTGTAAACAAAGATTCCACCATACTATGGCCTCCTGGGAAAGTATAGCGCTACTCAAAGAATGTAACGAGGGGCGTAATTGATTTATTTACATGCCGAGACTATCTCAGCGTTTGCAGTCGTGGCTTAATGCATCTGCTGAGTTAGAAGTGGACATTTTTGAAGACGCAATAGTTTTCATAAAAAAATTATTATTCAGCCCTTCGCTTTTCAAAATCTGCTCTGAAAAAAAAGCTCTCATAAACTTAAGAAATATTTTCCTCTTTGTAAGTTAGAAAGGAAGTCTTGAGCTCGAGTTAATTCGTCGCAGGAATTTTTACGACATATTCTACATTACGTTTTGGTTTAAAAGCGTGATGATATCTTAAATGTTAAGTTCTGGAAACTGAAATTCATCCTAAAATCGAAATTATTCTACGTTCCACATTGCTCCGATAAAAACACGGGTTTGTTATTTTGACTGGAGTCTTCTTAGTACACAATAACACTATAAATTTAATACTGTACGTGGAAAAAGACCAAAAATTGATGAAGACGTTTCCAACACTGACTATGTCTACTCTGACATGCGCATAATTAAACGGTCAACAATCTGTTATCGAACTCCCACTGCCTTGAAAAGGAAGAATTGTTAGCGTAAGGTGAAACAGGACTGTCATATTTTTGTCTTCAGATGTTGTTTGCAGGAAAACATAATCAGCGACCTGAACAAATCTTTTGCTACTGTTAAGGTCGTTTTGATTGACAAACCACCAATAACATATTTAACTATAAATAACATACTAAACTTACCAGTTCCCTTTCGCTCAGGGGAAAGAATACAAAAGCGACTACAGTCTCTTTTACGAGAGGATGGCTTTGTTTGTCTACAGGTTAACATAAAAAAACTATCACAAGTTTATTCAAGACGCGTGTTTCTACTATAGGTCCCTGTTTTACCTTGAAATTAAACCCTGTTGATATAGAAGAACAATTTCGTAGTTTAGTGGGGGACTTAATAGGTACAAAATTGAGATGTACTGACGACCCCTTAAGAAATGAAAGTTTCAGACCAAGATAGAGAAACATGCCTTAAATTTTACAAAGAAACATAAACAAACAAAACTGCAATTTACTCACCAAGATAAGCTTAAGAAAACTGAAAGCCCCAGATCTAAAGGAACACGCTAAACTGAAAGTCTTGATCACAGACATAGATAGACGCACAACTTACTATTCACAGACAAAAATAACACGGAAATCTGAAAGTTGCAGACTAAACGCACAAAACTGTAGACCTCATACGAAGACAAACACATGTAGCTGCCAGTCAGAGGCTGACAGACGTGCAAAACTGACAGTCACCAACAAAATGAACACAAGCCAAGAAAACCAAGGACGAAGATCAGCGTCCATGAAACTGAAAGTCACCGAGGATTCCGGTCAATCCCTTCTAAAGCATGATGATATTCTGCGCTGTAGTTTGCATTTATACTTTTATACATGTACATCCATATTTCTGCATTCTAAATTAATTCAAACCTAATACGTAGAGTCATAAAAACATGGCTTAAACTTACCCTTGTAACTGTCTCTAGTGATGTGCGAATCAGAACGAAATCCAACTTCTACTACGTCATCAACAAGGCTCTTTCCCTGAGAAGGACAATGATACATTAGTCCTTGATTTTAATGACTGTAAAAATATTTTTAATGTACAGTAAACATGCCAAACGAGGGCATCAAATAGACGATATCTTATGACTAGCCTTAAGTTTACTGTTCTTACCGTTACTTGGGGAGTCAAAATCAGAATGAAATCCAATTCAGTCTGGATCAGCAAAAGGATTTCCTATGATAGAACAATGAATTACTGGGGCGTTCAAAACTTCTCAATGAAAAATAACAACATTAAAAACAAAGAATAACTGGTTGGGGTTAGTTATACGAAGGCACTCTGAATTCTTTACTTTATACTACTTTTGCCGGCAATTTCATCACAACCTTTTTTTATTATATTGTTTTGGTAGAACCTTTTCTAGTATATAGCGTTTCGTCAACAAATACTACCTTCTATTCTTTACAGCCTTAATTTAAAATTGCTACTAGGGCCAGAGAACTTTAAATGAACTGTTATGGTCTGGAACTCTTAACAAACGACTTAAAAACTTGTGACAATTTTTAAGAAAATCTTGAAATAAAAGGGTTTAAAAAGGTATTGAAATCTTAACTATTCCTTTTTACTGAACGTTTAACGTTGTAATCTTAATTGTAAAAGTTTTCTCCTCCTTTTAAAGCTTATTGTTCACATCAAAAGTCGCACTCGGGAGGTTCATTAAAACGTTCAGTAGGTATGTAAAAATAAAGGTAGATTCGGTGATGAGGATACTTACCAAAAACGAGGTCTGCTAGAATATTGTTACAGGCAACCTGAATCACCACTATTTCCCTTTCGCAGTGTGAAGGAAAAAAATTAACAGCAAGAACCGTGTATAAGCTTGTCAGAAGACAAAAGGGAATTCGTCTGCAAGATAACAGAAGAATCATTACAGCCTTGTTCGTATATTCTATTCCATGCTTTAACTGACACCAAGATACTGAACTATAAAATGAATAGCTTTCTGAGAACGAAGTTCAAATCACTTTGATTGTTGCGATCGGTAGACTGATCATTTTAATTAAATATATTTGATCTGTAGGTTTTTGTTCACTGAATTTTCGGTGGCATCTGTCCACCTTCATCATAGTAGAAAAGTAGCTATTCGTTAAAACGTAATTCGCGTTTTAAACTAAGAAATTATTTAAGTCCAAATCCCTCATTTTTTATTGGTAACTTCAGAGACTCAAAGATACGTTTTTCGTTCAGCGGCCACCCATCTTATGACCATTATTTTACTGAGGTTTTTACTTTTCTCTTCCAGTACATATGTTTTGCTTCAGCTTTATGTCATCTGATGGCAAGGTTTAACACGCTTAACGCCTCAATATCTATTAGCCAGTAAACTTCACAAGTTTATATTTCTCAGTGGCCAATGTAATTTCTCAATTTGTCATTTATTTCTGTGTTTATCTAATATTATAGTTTATCTTACAAATAAAACAGTTAGTTGTTAGTTCTTTAGTTCAAAATTGAAGGCAATCTTACTGTACACTACTTACCGCTCGATGAGAAATTTAAATCAGAATGAAATTCAAATTTCTAGCCTCTAGCAGCTAAACAGGGTCTTCTTCAAAATAACAATGACGCGAGAGTTAGCAGACTTTCGAACCGTGGGATACGCTTTCGGTTTCGACTGGCCACGGATATATAGATGTATAGAACATGTATCAAATTAAAGAAACAGGGCGAGTAGCTATCTAATATTTGCAGCCCGCAGCAGCTATAGTGAAATTTGTAATTCCATATTTAGCATATCCAGCCCTATCGCTTATTTTGTGGCATTTAACACAGTCTTATTTTGCCGTATTATAGCATCTGTCATTGCTACACTTTTGACACGTTTCATTTTCCCCTAGTGTTTCAGTTTTCATTCGCAATTTAAGTCACAATTACACATCCAGTTTAGGTACATGTTTGTTTTCTGAACACACAAGCATGACTCAGTGTGTAAAATTTTAACCACTTCCTTTCGTCTGTGTTGTCGACGGCTAAAGAAATGTGCGGTGAGTAACCGAGTAAAACGACAAGGGAATTGCGCTCATTATCAGCATTAACGAAGTCTTTCGTTAAGATAAACCTATTCCGTTAAAAGTCTGTTCCTCAGAAGAAGTTCCACTGACCGGGTGACCTAGCCTTAACCCTATAAATGGGTTTTCTAGAGGGATTAATTGCCAGCTGAATTTGATTTTTTTTCCTGAGCTCGTGACAGGTAATCAGCTCTGTGAATCAGGTTTCCACCCCCCATGCTTCGCTTTCTCCCACCACTCCCCACCGCCCCCTCCCTACACACACACATGGCACTCCCAAACGTGAGTTACCTCTGTGACCACACCCAGCCGCCCAAGTATTGGGTGTAGATTAAGGTGCGTGTTAATCATCAGAGAACATATTTTTCATCTCGGATACCCACGGGAGAAAGAAAAAAGAAAACGCACACGTATAAGGCGGGACGTACAACGTAATACAGAGCAACGAGGACGATGACAACAAGAACAGCGCCTAGTCAGAAAAAAATGAATTTACTTTTTACTTGACTGCTAAGAATCTCGCAATTAGCGAGATCTCTGATCTTCAGTGCGTCTATGGGTTTAAGCTCCAGCTGAATATGCAAAGAAAGCGTTCAACTACAAATAGAAACAGAAAAAAATTAGCCCCCGTGGTTCACTTTCAAGCTACAAAGCACCCTGAATTTGGTTTAAATTTTACTTAGTTCTTATTAACTGAGCAGGAGGTCTGTATGGGAGAATCTTAATCGAGGTCGTGACTAAAGACCGAATGCAGTGAGGTTCGTACGTAAAGTTAACTCAGATACAAGAGCTGGTCTGGCATTTATCTTTTCTTATTATTTGGAATGAGCGGTACGGTTTCATAGTTTTCTTTTTTTTTCCGTGAGCACTGGTAGCAACTTGAATTAATCCTGTGACCACGTAATATAGGTTTCTAAAGACCATCTGCAGAGGGGAATTCCCCGTACAAATTAAATGAGCAAGTTACGCTTCGTTTTTGGTGATAAGGTAATAAACAGAAACGGAGATATTCCCCCGAATGAACTTACGTCATCGTCTATTCGTGTGACTTTCTCAAATCTAACGAAGTGAGTTCCATTTTAACCGATTATAATGAGAGAGGTCTGGATAAGGGTGCTGAAATCTTTGCTCGATTTCTGGCGATTTCTCATCAGCCATCAGGTATCGATTTCTCTCAGGTATCAGTAAGCTTTGCAGATTCCAGATCTCAGCTACAAGTTAAAAAACGCTTCATTTCTCCGCTGACGGTTGAAATTTTGAACCATATTCAAACCTGCCGAGAAACATAATTTCGCAGTTTATTTCCGAGTACTTTGTGTTTTACTGATCTTCAGACGCGATCACTATTATTTTAAGATGGTTGAGGACAAGTAAATATCGAGTTTTCGGCCAACTGTGATTATTTGTTCCCAGCCTCTTGTCTGATTGTTTGTTTGTTTGTTTGTTTTTCACTCGGCATATATTTTTGTCTTTGTTTTTTTTTCAATAAAACGGAAATTGACAACTTCAGATACTTGGGAAAAAAATCTCAGCGCCGAAGCCGCTATGTAACCGTGCGGGGTACGAATTTTCTCTTCGAGTGCGCGCTGATGGCATCTGTCAGGAGTGAGCGCAGCTACAAGTGATCTGAAATACCAGTCTATCCTGGACTCCGCCATTTTGGTTACGGCAAGTGAAATGAGAGTGAAATGAGAACTCTTACATCAGTTATACAAAATACATCTTCCCTTCATTCATTACATAGAAAATACGATAAAATGTCTCTTACTAATTATTTTCAACTAAAGAAATAATTTCAACCTTTAAAAAATGAAAATGGTTTAAGAGATGTCTGGCGACACTAGTTCTTTGGGAATCTAGTAATTAAGATTTGTATTACGTTTTTTTTAAATTTGACAAACTCTATTTAACAGTGATTTAATTTTGCAAAGCAATTGTGATTTCATCTATATAAACGCGTGTTTAATTTGAATTAACATTTAGAGTACAGTGAAACATAAATCCCCGAACCAATTTCCCGATAGAAATTAACAACACAAAGTTCACTTTAAATTGGAACGTAGAGCCAAGCTCATTAAGAAGTTCTTTTCTCCTGAAATGCTGGATAGAAGAAATTTGTCCTCGACTTTTGGAAACTTCAGATTTTCCGAACCACTTTAAAACGGAAACGGAAATTGGTTCCGAAAATCAGCTGGTTTGAAAATCGAGGTAAATGTAATCTGCTCACGTTTTTGACAGGGGAGCAAAGAATTGCTTGCAATAATCTGGAGATTCGAAAAATGGAGTGTTCGAAAGAATAGGATTCCACTGGTAGTACAAGTTAACAACAACTAACGATATGTCTACTGAAACTCTCTACATCCCCTCCTCACCCCCCCCCCCCCCCCCCCCCGCGCCCCCTTCCTCCGTACAACAGTTGACATAATTAAATTCAGGATATGGGTGTGTTGTTGGTAGGTGAATTTACAGTAATGTATGAAATAAACGCGTCGGGCGAAATCAAGCTAGATTAACACGAAACTGCAATACCATGATACCAGAGGATGCATAACTTACGAAACTTAATAATCTGAGCATGTGGCTGTGTATTGAGGTAGATTATACTCTTTTATTATCCAACTGCAGCGAATACCGTCCAAATAACAGTACAAATATACAGCGATATTGTGCAGTAGAAAACCTGTTTGGCGGACAGGACGGCGCGCGCACGCAAAACTGTCACACTCTCCCTCTTTCAATAATAAATTTATTGACTACAGCAGTTCGATAATAAATCTCTTACTAGTTATTTTGGTGTGTAGTATCGCTTTATATTTTTACTCGTTGTTTGTATTTTGACGGGCTCCTCAAAATACGGCACAACTTATACAGCGATACTACTCACCAAAACATCTAATAAGATAATATATCATGTCAACATCTTGACATTCAAAATTTCATTTTCAATCACGTTTCAGTTTTCATTAATAATTCATGTCAACAAGTATAGGTAATCTTATGAATGTGAATGCAATTAAGGATTAGCACTATGAGTGACATTTGAAAATTCTCTTAAAACTGCACGAGCCTTTTAGGAGAGTGCAATTTGAAACAATTTCTAAATATCACATTTCCCTCGTGTTCTCAAACGCCCGTTGTGGTTTATCACAGTGTAATACACTGCTTAGACTTCTTTATTTGTTAATTAAAACAGAAATTTTCACGAAAAAAAAAATGCCGTTTTTAACCGTTAAATCAGTTTTTTGGCTGTCATGACACCAAATATAATGAGCCTTAGTTTTGCAGCAAAAGCTATTTTCTTACTAAAAAGATAGATTTCCCGAAGATAAGTTGCAAAAATGTAGAATATTTTAATTTGATACATGCGCATAAGCCAAACTGGACTTTTTTTTTTGCGATCGCCCGCTCTGAATTTTCTTCTTACCCCTTCCTTTACCTTTTTCTCGGCCCTTTTTACCCTCGAATCTCTTTGCGCTTCATGCTCTTTCTTGCTACCCTGAAAAGTTGGGTGTTAATTATGGGCAAAGCCGGGAAATGGGACCTTGATCAATTATAGGTATAATAGGCCATTTTACGACCATTTTTGCACCAAAACTGATAACGTTGTTTTTCAATTTGTTATGTCAGAATACCGTCGATATCCAAAACCAACTGTTGTGCGGATAGATATATCTCTACTATCTGCTTACCAAGAATATTTGGTGACATTTAAATTGTGACGTCACAAGTGGTACAAAGAGGACGACTATCAAGTACGCGTATATGCGTGCTTGGGATGCACAGGGTTAAGCTTAAAAAAGTTGTTATCTAGTTAAAAACAAGAGATCACGATCCTGAGAGAACACATTCCCGTACCTTATGGTAATCTTTTGCAATCTATTTTAAGCTTCACGTCACGCTTTCAAAATTATATTTAGTCTCGGTTCCATGATCGCGCAGCCAATGCCCAACGGTCATCGGGTCGAGGCTGTCTAAATCCGAAATTGAAAACGATTTTTTGAACCAGCGCCACCCATCTCCCCTCCAAATAGCCATATCGGCACTCAATCAAGAAAATAGGTATGCCATTTCGAAGCCCAAATTTTGCCCAAATCGTATTTCCAAGCCAATGCTTGGCCCAAATTCTACTCCCATTTCTAGTTTTTTGTTCGAGATTCCGCCAGTCCTTCTGAACTAAATTTCATTTTCCCAGCCCATCTTTTTAACCTCGCTATCAAAATTGAATTTTAATTATATCGAAAATGCATTTTTTTTTTGCTGTTGGCGGGCTGTTTGATCTAGTCGTCAGCTATTTCCATTACAGCCTAACCCAGGCCATTTTGCACGACAATAATATTTGATCTGTGACAAGGTTTAATCAAGGGAAAAATAAACTCCAATAGCATAGAGGCCATTGAATGTGAACGTTTTACAAATCGTCTTCCATGTGTCAACATACTTTGATGTCTTGGTTGTTGTGTATTTAAACAGGTAAGTGAAGTAAGCTGCATTCATAAACGATCAGCTTGTTCCTCTGGTGTCGCCGGTGAGGGGAAGGCAAAGAATTTACCCGTGAGCGACGCTTGTTAATTTACTGTACTGGGATTACTGACTTGTGTTTGAAAAAATACGTTTTTAACCCAATCCAGTTGCAAAGTTTCTTAGCGAAGCTTGGCATCTGTGAGCTCACACAGAGATAACCTTCTGTTCGGAGCCGGCGGCGTGTTTGTACGAAAGCGAAAATCTCTCGGATACTGCGTAAATTTTAATCACATCTTTGCGAATGGGTTTGCGAACGGTGAAAAACTACCATGTTGTATCAGAAATGTGTTGTGTATGCTTCGGATAAGGGATGTACGGCTTGCTTTTAAAGGCTACTTAAGTATTTTCATGACAAGAGACATCAGGGTGAATGCCGCATGTAGATGAAAAATTCAAAGACTTTGCTAAATTAAATTTAGCCATGGATAATAAAGCTTTTGTTCGTCAGCGAACACGAATAGTAAAAGCTTTCAAGTTTATAACACTGCGTGTGTGCTTATCGCTTTATTTTATCTCAAGAAATATTCTTTGTGATTAATGAAAACATGATTCAAAATACAATAGATGGTGTCGATGTTTCAACTGGAATACAAAGGAAAGCTGTAAATATGATGAACAGGTACATTCAGCTCTTATTCCAGCTGACAAATCCAAACAAAATAAATTCGACTCCCCTTCCAAAGGGCCGAATATGACATCCTGCAAGAAGTTTCCCTAGAAAGTAGAAATTTCATTTTTTTTAACTATTGCAGTGACCTTTTGTCTGACTACACTCAAAGAATCAACTAGTAATATGAGAAACTGAAATTAGCCTAGAAAAAAACGACTATGGAATTAGCTATTAAGATATTTCAGATAGTTCAGCTGTCCCTCTTTAATACCTTTGAAATGACATGGTGTTTTTATACGAAAAGATGTCTCACGCGAGTAGCTTGGTTTTCATTCGCTAATACTATCTACATGTCATTTGCATACAAAAGCAAACAGACATGACGATCATCTGCTCAATGTTTGAATAGCTTAAAAAAAATATCGACAATTCTCAACACTTGTTGTGAAGGATATTTAGTGTGACGAAGGAGGTCCGTCTTTAAGAAAGCACCGTTTGCTCCTGTTGTCGGATAATACTTCTTCAATATTTGTCATCTGGGATAGTCCTGAGGTACGATTATATATGTAAAATTGATGCTTGATATAAAGGAAGATTTTAAATTGCCTTAACGATTCCAAACATGCATTCTCTATAGTTGGTTTTCACATGACGTCACTAAAATTCAAACTACAAAACTATTGATCTTCCTGAGATTTTACTTTAATGATGTATAAGAGCAGCTGAAAACTAATATTTATACAAATTTTCGCTCCGAATGGGTTCTTCGTTTTGTGATAGACTACGCTTGAATCTCGAAGCTTTTGCGTGCATGACGCGGCATTTACATGACGACGATGACTTATTTCGGGGAATTTGGCTATCTGAACAGTTCATGTCTTACAAAAAGTATTATTTAAATGTTTTAGAGTTTCTCGAGGGATAAGTCACGCTTTTGCAGCAAAACTCAGTGACAGATAAACAGTTTCTGTTGGTTTCCGGCCGCCATGTAGGTGCCCATACGGATGGGCACCAGCATGGCGTCTCCATACAAATCTCTATAAATTTGGGTAAAAAATTTCTCCGCATATCTTGCATAAGAAAAATTGCTGTGACCAGAATCTTGGCGAGAGTCTTTGCATATTAACCTTCTTTCATTTCCCAGATTCTGGACTTTATCTATTGAACGGTTTTGATTTTTATTCTGATCTATTTTGAGTGGCGTGACACCGAAAACCAGCAATACAGAAGACCATGTCCATGATGTACGATATCGAGTTGTTTTGATACTTTGTATTGATAGACGATTAAAATGATATAGGAAATGATCATGTTGGAAAAGGAATCAATTTAAAAAACTCCCGACTAGGCTGATCTCAATAATTACTTGCAATTTCATCTCTGCCTGCCTAAATTTAAAAACAGAACACCGAAAGTTGAATGCGTCTTATGCAGATTAGCGCAAAAGTGAACGAAATGACAACTTGTTTAAATTAAAATTAGGAAACAAACGACCTACTTCTTCACAAAATCAGTTCGTGCAATATTATTGAACCAGTTGTGGCCTTAAAGGTTCATATCGAAAGATATTTTCAGGTTTCCCTCACTAACTTAAAAACCGAAGCCGCATTTCATAGTCGGAAAACGAGGTCGAAAGCGGGAGAAATCAACATTGAAATCGGAAAACGAAGTCGAGCACGAACTTTAGGCAAATCTAAGGCGAAGTGGCAACCATGCACATTTTTCATGGTTTTGAAGTCGGTCAGTTCGTAACTGAATCCAAGAATGAGACATTTTCATTACTGCACTGCTTTTACTTGTAAATGCAATTTGAAACATCCTTTTTGTTTTTAGACCTTTCTCAACATGAGTGGCTGTTGTTCACAAAGTGCCCGCCCGTTGTTGTGGAAGACCCTGTTTCGCGTGATCGCGTTCTCCGTGCTCGCAGCATCTGGAGGGTTAATTTTCGCCGCAGTGGAACATCCCAATGCCGTAAATAATTTAAAGAGAAAGGAAGAACTTCTGGTCAGCCTGAGAGAAGACATGGCAAAGAAATACAACATGTCCCAAGACGACTTTGATAATTTCATTGAGATCACTGACGATGCATTTAATATGGCTGGGCCCTCATGGAGTTATTTCCAAAGCGTGCGGTTTGCATTCGAAACATTGACGACTATTGGTAAGCCGAACCTAGAATGTTTTACCAAAAAAAAATGTTATTTAATGCTCTCGGTGATCATGGCAGGCCATGATTCAATTTTCCGAGTGCTTGCCTCAGCTTCGTTCCCAGGGTATCTCATCTTTTCTCCTCTCTCGCTCCGGGAGGGCGGAAAGATGAGAGACCCCGGGAAAGGAGGTTGCTCCAGAACCTTCTTGCCTCTTACCCGCAAACAATTGTTGGAATATCGTTTGAATGAATAAAATCCCTATTGTCTGGGGGTGGAAAGGGAAGAGCGTTCCCACTTAACTCCAGGTATCCGATTCCCTGTCCCAAACCCGGTCAATTTAAACTGGTCCATCAAACAAACAAATAAAAAAATGCAGTCGAGACCGTGGACTTGAACTTCCGGCCCTATATGAGAATGTTTTGGAAGGTGACTTGGTCCCCCCAAGTTCACGTGACAAGTAGATTCTCGCTATATTCACTTGAGAAAGACGCTGTGACAGCGTCGAAAGCTCGTGATCGCTAAAACATTCACTCTGCTTAACTCGGCATCTCTGTTTTTATTATGTCTACTACAGAGTCGGGAAACAATATCTTTACTCGATAAAAAAAAAAAAAAATATCTACTATGATTTCATTTATACTTTTTAGGATACGGCAGGCTAGCTCCGTCCACAAGTCTTGGTCAAGCTCTGTGTGTCGTATTTGCCGTACTGGGCATTCCTGTAACCATCCTGGCATTTAAGTCAGTTGGTGAGTTAATCAGCCGTGGAATCAGCTCCTTCATCACAAAGATTGAAAGAAAATACTTCAAACGAGAACCGGCTAACGTGGCGGCCAAGAGTACTGCAGTGACTTGCGTGCTTATGTTAATAATGTTAGTACTGGGAGCAACACTGCAAATGTATACCGATGACGCTAATGAAATGACATTCCTTGAAGGGTTTTATTTTTGGTTTATCAGTTTCTCAACGATCGGGTATGGCGATTACGTACCAGGCTTCTCTAGAACCACAGCCTCTTCCCAAAATGGTGAGCATTCAAAAAATGCAGCTCGGAAAACAGCCAATATAGCATTTCACCTGACTTGGACCACGCTTGGTTTGTGTGTGGTTTCTAGTGCGCTTAATGCTCTGGCCGAGTTCATGGAGAAAAGATCAGCAGCTAAACGGCTTCGGAGAAAATGCTGTTCATGTTTTAAGGACGATTCTTATCGAGTTAAAAACTGTAATGGAAAAGATATTACGGCTGAAGAAGAAAATTACCATAGTGTGACGTACGTTTAAATGTCACTGGTTCGCTACCAGACCTCTTCGTTTGACTGAAAAATAATCCCTTGAAATAAATAAATTGTAAAAATTGGAATTTGGAAATGTTGGTCTTTCAGGAGGGAGGAAAACTGGAGAACCCCGAGAAAACACTCGGAGCAAGGCGAGAACCAACAACAAACTCAACCCACATATGGCACCGGGCCGGAATCGAACGCGGGTCGCATTGGTGGGAGGCGAGCACTCTCACCACTGAGCCATCCCTACTCTTCTGCAGAAGCAGGATACAAGGTTACTCGCAAAATGAAAAGTCAAGAAACAGTTCTAATCAATTGACAAATGACATCCAGTTTAAGATTTTTAATTATCATTCTCTCTCACAGAACAAGGAACCTAGTTTGACACGTGCGTTAAGAATACGGTGGTTTAAAGCTTATGCGCGCCTTTTTGTTCACAAAACTGCTGTGTATTTGCTTTCCTGCGGGCAACGTAAGAACAGCCGTGGAAATCTTCATTACTTCCCTTATTTCATTGGTTACTGCTATCAGAACTATTTCGGTCGATCCTCGTTTCCATGCACGACTTGACCCAGTCCCTGATTTTCGTCAGAGGTTTTGTTGCTTAGCAATACAACTTATCTTCATGAAGTCATGCTGTCGCTGTCATACATTCGCAGTATTTCGAGTGTTCTTTTGGATTGAGAAATGCGACTCGAAACCGTCCGTCGAGTGCCATTTGACGTCCTTGTTCCACAAAATTGTTTTGGCGAGCGACGGTTTAGCATTTATATGTATATAACGGAGATGGTGAGTCCATTTAAACGGCAAAATCTGTTAATAATATAATACATCTGTGCTAAACAACGACCACTTTACCATTGCTATTTGTTTAACGTTTTCACACATACTTCAAGCAATAAATAAACATTTTACAACTCCACTGACAAATACCACACCAGATTATAAATCTGTCCACACGTTTTAACCTGTACAAGATATAGATAAATAACGTTTCCATGAACGTGCATTAAAACGTCCAAAATCCACCACTAACTTTCTTGGCCACCATTTTATGAAGTAGCTGGGTTGCGCTCATCCGGGATAGCCACTACAGACAACCCCACGGTGATACCCTGGGGCCGCAGACTATTAGTTTTTTCCTTAGTAACCTGGTAACTTTCTAATGTTTCTGCTCGCTATTTCTTCCTCTTCAAGTTGCTTCTTAAACTTGTTTACTTTTTCTGAATGAGAACAAAAATAAAGGACAAAGCAATTAGGTGAAACGTTGTGAAATACAAAAGTAAACAAGTATATGGCGCAGGAGGTCTTGGCGAGGGGGGTGGGGTGGGTTTGACCATGTCACAATGAAACAAGTCACAAAACAAGTTACTTTGAAAAATGTGGCATTACACGTGCTGCATTGAAGTCATGTTATAAGAGAACCGACCTTTTCGACTTCTGTTAGATTTTGGATGAATTAGCGGAGTAAAGGGACTACGAGTAGAGGAGTTTCTTTTTTTTTTATTAGTGTACTGTGGAACCCCGTTAAAAAATCCGGTCACCAACGGGCCACAAAAATCTGGCCGTATAACGGGGTGGTCCTAAAAAGGGGTTCTCTAAATAAGAAAATGACTGACTAAGTTTTTGTTCGGACCAGAATAAAGTGGCGGTAATAACAAGGTGGCGGTATGGCGGGGTTACACAGTAATTCAAACCAAGGAGAACAACAACACCCACCTCGAAGCTCTGTTATTTTCTCGCTTTCTTTAGCCAGTAACTCGTCCAGCTGCCTCACATAGTCTGTAAACGTTATACGGTTATCAGTTAATTCCCTGCGATCACTGATTTGCTTACTGTTTTCAACGTGCTCTTAATTATCTGTCATTACCAACCGAAAACATCCAACGTACAAAGATAAACACAACGGGGAAAAGCAGACAAACAAGAAATAACAACACAAAAAAGTTGATAAAAGGATGACAAATTACCTTCAATGTTATAATCGACATCCATGTCCACTTTTTCTATCAACTTAACACGTTCTTGTAAAAGAGTCTTGGCCTCCTGGTGATCAAGAACGATCAGGGTTTAACAAATGAAACCTTCACTTTCCATTGCTTTGAATCGGATGCCATTCTGTATTAGGGATGGGGGAAAGGAGGAGGAAGGGCTGATAGTTGGGCGTCAAAAGATCTCGATATCACAAGGATTTATACCTGTATCCCAGTTCGTCAATACAAAAGAAAAGAACATCGGGAAATATTATTGATTCCAATACATTTCCTAGGCCACCGTGCTCATAGTGTTTACTAGGGTGACTTAACAGAGACCCAACCGCCCCCCTGCCCCGCCCACGACCTTCCTCAATGTTTCCCTCACTCAAAAGATCTCTGAGACTGGGCCCGAAACATTTCATACTGATGACGTAACTTAACAGAGATCCGTGTAGCGTCTTTGATTGGTTGTTTCTCGTTTTTGAATTTTCGCGCGCAAGTAACAACTCATCGGAGTTGCCATACCGATCTCGAGAGCTACCTCATCACTGTGGAAATTTTCGGGTCCAGTCTCAGATGTGCCTCGAGCGGGAATGAATTGGACGTATGGAGAAAAAACGTCTGTCTAGTTTGGCGAATTATTTCAAGAGGTTTTCAAAATAAGCTCACTTCAATGTTGTTCCTGTCGTCATCCATCAATTTATCTTCAGCATCTTGTAGCTGCGAAACGGCTTCGTGGAAGGTGTACAACTCTTGAGATTGTTCACCAGAACCCTGGAAAAATAAATTGAAACTAGGTAAAGAGAAACGAGGAAAGGAAGGCAGAAACGATCACTTGACATGGAATACACGTACGCTGTGATTACAAAGAAGCGCGAGATCCACATTGTTGGGATGTCGGCCATCAGACAAAGCAGACATTTTTCCAGGACTCGTGTCATCTTCACCTCCATTAGACGCTGCTGGTTTTTTCTTTGCATTGCTCTCAGGACCAAGCTCTTTAACTCTGCGGAAGTAACAGGCATGGCACTCAGTGTTCTGTTTAAAGTCTGGTCACCTTGTTCACTTTAATGCTAACACTCTAAAGACCAATCCAGTTTGGGGGGGGGGGGGGGGAGCGGGGTGCTCGACGCAAATTTCGAAAAGAACCCCTTGGCTTGAAAATCTTTTCACTCGTAAGAGGTACCAATTCTATAACAACATTTTAATCTCCTGTCATATTGTTTCGGTTCAGTACTCTAAAAGCTACCGCAAAAGCTCCCGTTGTGAACCTTTTGAACCGCTTTTTCAACCCTGAAAGGTGCGACGAGCACCCCCCGTCCTTTTTATATGGGAGTCTAGCCGGGGGACCAATCACCCGAACTAACCTGTCGGCATATCGTAAAGTGTTTAATGTGTGTTCACAGCAACTCATACCAGGTGAAATCATGGCGATCTGTAAACACAAGTATATATCATTATCACAAGCTTGCCAAATCTTTCTCGCTAATGCTTAGTATGGGAGGCAGGAAACAATGCACATGTTTGTAGATTGAAAAAAGAAACGCGCGAAGAGGGACGAATGTTTCTTTTTGAGGGTAAAATGGTTTCATAAGGTTTAGGTGTGGAAAAACTCAATAGAATCTAGGATAACTTGACTGTTGCTTACTGAACAAAAACAACCACAGTAACAAAATTACTCACCATACAAGTCTTGGATTTCTCGCCGATGAATGAATCTCTCAGAACCTGTTTAATTAAGACAACACAAAAAATGAACCAAGCAATCTAAGTTGTCCCAAGCTTCTTCTTTGGAGTGACTGGTGGAGGTACAAGAGGACAGTGAAGATATACTGTATTGTGTTGGTGTACCACCAAATACTCAAAAACAACATTGCAAAAATGTGTGACCATTAGTAATGGAGTGTGTGACAATTAGTAATGGCATGTGTGACAATTAGTAATGAATGCGTGACAATTAGTAATGGAATGTGACAGTATTCGTTACCTGTGTCAGTTTGCTTGCTCTAAAGGGAAGATGAGCTCCTTTGCGTCCAAGAGCTCTGATGCATTCCTGAGAGATAAACAAGACCTCTTGTTGGCATGATTTTACGCGACTTTCGCTTCACTTCTCTATTTTTTCACAGAGAAACAGAAACAAACTCGAGGGATGTATAGTACAAAACCAACCAACCTTCAAAGCAAGTAGACTCTTGTTGATTTCTGCGCCTTCGAGACGTGTCTGTCTGTCAGCGGTCGATGTGTCAGCTCCTCTTTCGTTCCCTGATTAAAGCAAGACAAGCATAAAAGCTCTTATCTTAAGCACTAAACCAAGGTACAAGTTGCTTTTCACATTATACCTTCTTGTTGCATTTTCATTCTGTACTATTATTAATGTGTGCGTCACACGCTTTCTAAACCAATCAAAATTCGAGGCAAAAACACGGCATCACTGACAAGCGCTGGAAAAATGTGTAACCGGGCAAAAGCGCGAGAAATATGTGTAACCGGGGAAAAGCGCGGGAAAAATTGATAGGCTAGAACAAAAAAAGACTTTGCTCTAATTGGCTAAAGTAAGGTGCAAGAGGGGTTTGGTGCGAGTTAGTCGTTCCTGTAAACACGCATGTTGTAAACCAAGCCAGACTAGTTACCTGCTAAATCTATCAGCGAGAATTTGCCATACAGTTGGCCTCCACCGCCGTCTTTCCTGTAGCCTCTATGAGCAGAGTTGTACATTACATGATCAAAATTTATTATAATCGGCAATTTAAATAACCAACATTAAACCACGGATAAATCTTGTCTAAAAAGAAGAAAAAATTGACGCTGATTGTTGGGAAGCTGGCTCCCATAAAACAAGTTCACCTCTTTCTCAAGATGATCTGGAAAACAGCGTGTGACCTGGAAGAGTTTTGATTTGCAGAGGTTTGTCCAGATGTCCTGTGAAAATGAGTCAAAAGTGTTTAAGTGTTAAATTGTGTTAAATTCAGTCTGTAAATACAGTCCCTATACGCATCGTTAACTGCCATTACCAGGGTTTTACTGGTGAATGATGTTAAAAGGCAAAATTGCCAAGCTTCCTCCATACTAAGACGTTCTCATTTTGAGGTATGAAGGTAGGTGTGACTAGATAAAGTCTGTTTTTAACATGAGAGGGACTTTCAGATTGTCTGGGATAGAAATTCCTAATTCTGAGCGAAACACCTGATCTAAAGCGAGATGGAGAATTCGCAGACCTGGGATTATTTCCATTCGACACTTACCTGAGTTTATTACCAAGCTCTATAAGCTTTAGAGTGTCTTGCACTGAGTTCACGATCTTTTCTTCCAGCTCGCATACCTGAAAAGTAATTAAACCAAACTCTTGACTTATTGGGCGAGTTCAGAAATCTCATCGGTTAGTTAGAAAATCATGCACCGTTATGAAACGTCTTAATACAAAGGAAAGATCGATGCTACATGTAGGAGATGCCGCGAAGCAGGCATCAAAAATGTTATTGACCAGGATTGTTTGATGAGAGAAAGAGAAGGATAAACTGCTTTTAACACGAACCACTTTAGATAAAATAAATATCCTACCTGAACTTGTTGATTGCCATCCTCCAAAACTCTTAACCTTTTTCGTTTGTTGAGCAAGTCAAATACCTTCACAAGTCAAAAGAACAGTGAAACAATAAAGATGCAATTTCAAGCTGTTTGGCCAAAATGTAGACGCTATCAAAAAAAGAGCAAAAAAGCTTAGAACTAATAACGGTAACAGCCAGTTTCGCTACCTGTCGAGTTCCCTACATGTTCGCTACACACAACTTCAGTTCGCTACCTAATTAATTCGCATTCTCTACTATCGATAAAATTAAAACTTTGCGAAACAAAAATATATAGATCTAAGACTTCACGCACATAGATTATTCCTCGTTCTTTCATCCACTGCCGAGCTGAACACGGCTAGCTGGGGTAGCGAACTCGGCCTTCGCGAAGCGAGTATGCAGCGAACTCGAACATCCCGACCTCGACAGGTAGCGAAACTGGCGTAAACCCTATAATAACGTACCTTGCTGCCGTAAATCTCGAAATAACTAGCAGATATGAGAAGATCCTTGTTTTTGTGTTTGGTGGATTTGTTCAATTTAAACACATCCGTTGCTGTAAGACAAAATTAATGTGATTGAAAATCGATCGTGTTTTAAAACTCTACTCAGTTTAAACAAGTCTACGTTTTCAAGTTTGCAACAACTTAGCATGCGTTTAAAATTTGTCATTTCATTTTCTTTCTATCGATTAATTCAGTTTTTGGTAGAAACAATTTTATTGACATTTACATTTGATAAGACTACAGATAATGATTCTTGAATCTGTTACTATAGGGAAATATCTGCTAACGAGAAAATCAACTTAGAAAAAGGACTAAACAAGTGTCTTCACAACTTACCAACAATGAAACTTCTAAAGTACACGAGCTGAATGGTCTTTTAGAAGAAAATACGAGTCTTGTAGAATATTCATGAGGAAAAATTTACGGAACTGCTGTCTCGAATTTCTGTTGCACAAACTCTCGGCTTTTTCATTCCCTATCCCTGATGTATACTTTTCTTGAGTATTTTAACAGTTGATTAGACCAACCTGCCAGTGCATAAATTCCTTTAGTACAATCCTGTTGCTTCCCACTGAATGTACCACCCATGGTCTGTAATCACACACGAACAATATATTTTACAAATTGACGTCAGTTTCTCATGCGTCTGTCCTATTATTGATCACGAATTTCGCCACAACATTGTCAAAGTAGCTGTGGATCCGCAGACTACCTTGACAATTTTATGACGAAACGGACGCATGAAAAACTGAAGTCAATTTGGTTTTTATGATAACAAATTGTCAAATTGTCCACTCTCGCTCGTTGACACATCACATAACTAATAAATTCATATGTCTGTCGGCATGTTGACAATGAAAATTAGCCAATGAGCCAGCGAGAATTCTGTAGTTATCATAAAAAAGTACATTGTTGAAATCGAAATATGGCACAATTTCACACAGAACTGGACTACACTAACAGCTTGAACTCCATCTGATGACCATATCGTTACTACAGTCACATTCTTCTTGTTGTTGTTCCTTTGTCAAACCCTTAATAGCATAAATGTTTGCTCTTGAGTGCTTCATTAATATTATCATGTGTAAAATTTAATGATAATTTTTAATAATTTTTATAGCACTATTTACATATGCTGATCAATAGCACTTTAGCTAAATAGGAAAAAAAATATAATAATTTATAACATGCTACTTGCATGAGTTTTTCCACTGCCTGTCTGGCCATATGCAAAACATGTTGCCATTCCCTGGTTAAAAATTGTGTCAACAAGCGGCTTTGCTGTATATCTGAGACATAATACAAAGTGATAACAGTGTTAGTCAGAACGATTCAAATTTCAAATAAAAACAGAAAAGTTAGAATTTGTCAGGGATCTAAAGGCCTCACCTGTATACCAATTCATTATTTGCATTCTCATCAAAGGCATAATCAAACCTGTAAAGAAATAACAGAATAGTGTTTTCATTTAAACTTTTTCTCACCTTATGTAAGATGGTACAAAGTAGAAACTACCAACTAGTTATAAATATTAGTTTTAAGGACACTTTATTGTTACCAACTGAAAGTACTGTATGAATGCTGTCCATTAGAAATAAAAAGCCATTATGATAGCATAAGATTTTGTTATGGAAAGGTCATTATATTTCACACAAACTAACCAGAATTTGTGATTCTCCAGATACTTTGTGAGGTCCACTTTCAATTTAGGCTCATGGATCTAAAACAAAATGGTACCAAAAAATAATCAGTTACCAGGAAACCACAGACTTAAATTAAAAACAATTTAACTATATATAACTGACACTTTCCAAGATAATTATCGCCCCCAGCCCAGTTACTTACCACACAGTAATCACCCTTTGGTACTATGATGACATCAATTTCCTTTTTATTGAGTTCTGTACAAAAACAAAATCAAAACAATTTACATGCTAGAGTGGTTTTCATTTGAGTGTCGAAAAGTGATTGGTTTTGCTTCATCTATGCTACACAATTAGCTTATTTAAAACTTGCACCACTTTTTCATCCAATCAGAAGTAAAACCAAAACCAATCGTGACTTGCTCACACTTGTTTTCCTGCGCTTTGCATCAGCTACATGTAATTAGTGCAAGTTTTGATTGGTGTCAAACTGGATTGTCTGTGCATGTCATTTGTGATTGGTTAGAGTCATTAGTGTGATTTTGGTTTTATGACACTCAATTGAAAACCGCTCTACTGCAATTATGTAACTCAAGATCCTTATTAAAATCAGTGGGTTTTTGCTGCTGCCCTCATCACCAAAACAAAGAACAACAAATATGGAATTGCAATACTTGGATTGAACGAACTATCTGATACAAGGTTGGAATGATCAATAATAAACAGACAAGTATAAACACGTACCTTTCTTGGACAGTGGTCGTTTACGGACACATACACAAATCTGGTGGTCTATCACCTAATCAAAAAACAAAATGTACATGAAAATTGTAAGTTAAAAATTAAAATTAATAATTTATTTAAGAGTTGGTATACACTTTACAAATGATCATAGGAGATCAATTTCAGGATTCAATGAAGTGAACAGATTCACGGCAGACCACGCCTTCAGGATGTTCAGGAAATTACAACATGAAATACTTACCGGGTCCGACATTGTCAGCCCTTTAAAATCTAAATCTGCTTGATACTCCCTATAAATTGAAATAAAAAAAAATATTTAATTATAAAAACAATTTTTACAATAAATAACTTTTACATTTCAATGTCCTGTAGGCAGTCTGAGTACTCATTGGATCAAGCAAAACTATTAAAAC
The DNA here is from genome assembly GCF_042242905.1 of Orbicella faveolata. Taxonomy (NCBI): domain Eukaryota; kingdom Metazoa; phylum Cnidaria; class Anthozoa; order Scleractinia; family Merulinidae; genus Orbicella; species Orbicella faveolata. The sequence goes on along the minus strand of NW_028301541.1, from coordinate 23,366,492 downwards.
CACAGTTTAACCACAAAGACTGATATTAAACTATCCACAATTATTATAACATACCTTATCATTTGTATAAATTCCCAGTTTGGATTTCCAGGATCCACTTCTTGTTGAAGACGCAGTTTCATTTCCCTTTGCTCTTGTTGTTGTGCCCTGTGGATACCATAAACAGGTCATCACACAAGTCAATGATTTCAAGAACACTTACAAGTCTAGTTATTAAGCAATCCTGCACAGCTGCTAATTTAAGAACAAGATACTGATCACAAACAAGTTTTTTACTGAACATTATTTTAACATTTTGCTCATAACAACAGTGTTTACCTTCTTTCTTCTCGATTCTTTTTTAAACGCTCAATTTCCTTTACACAATTAGAGCGTCTTCTGTTCACTGGAAAAAAAAATAAAAAAGATAACAAGGCCTGGTAAATTTAACATAGTACAAAGCACTGAAACTGTCACATGGAGGCCGCTGAAGTGATGAAATTCTACTGCTGTAGTAATTCCAACAGTGATATGAAGACCTTCCAAAACTGGACATGAAAAGGTTTAAAATTCAGTCAGGAATCTGTATACAATGTAACTCCTCTACTAATAGGTCATCGGCAAGATGAATGCTTGTAATTAAAAGCCACACACATAATTAATGCAAATAAATCATGATCATTGATGTACATGCAGATTTTCAGTAGCAATGAAGTAAGCGACACACACTAAAAGTGAACATGTAGTACATCTCTTCCTCTCAAACAGAAAAAAAAAAACTTTCAAGAACTGGAAGTACAATGTACATATACATACCATTTACTGACCTGTAGCTGATAAACTGAACATTGATTACCTGGATAAGACTCTGCGCTCTCCTTTATTTGTGCAGCGTCCCCACGTGAGTCACCATCTTCATCATTAGCAAGGTTGAGTGCCATGGGACGTTCAACTTTGGCTGCAAGCCAGTAAATGAGTCATCACTGACAAGGTTATTACAAACAGTTGAAAATTGTTTATTAATTTGCTTTAAATACATGTAAGTTTGAGATAACATGAAAAAACAACAACCTGATGGTGGATGAACTTTAGGTGAAGGAGCACTGTGATTTTCATTTCTTGCATTCTAAAGAACAGAAAAGGAAAAAAAGTTACAAAGTTCAGTGGGGCTTCAAAACAAAGTTTTAATTTGTTACATGGTGTTTGTTTCAAGAGTCTCGTCAGAGTATTGCACCTGAGTCAACTAACTTCTCTTGAGTCGTCTTCTTGCTTATTGGCTTACATTTCATGAAGATAGGTACAAAATACTATACACACATCAAGTTAACTACCTCCATGCTACTGGGGATTCTTCATGATGGTGTATACTTACATGTAATATAATTGAAAAATATTAACTTCAGATCTATATTCATTTGGCACTGTAGCTCTTAATCAACCAATTGAAAAAAATATTTAATGCTTCTTTGGTTAATTATTAACAACTAATTTCAACATACCTTGTTAGTTGGTGTAGTAGATATCCTTTTATTTGATGGAGTGGGTTTTTGTTTTGGCTGAACTACAAGAGTTGGATTAAGTGCAAAGATCTGGTCGACTTCAATCTGCATTAAACAAAAAAAATACAGCATTGATCACATGTACTCTAATGTCTTAATGTTCAATATCAGTGCTTATCCACGTGAAAGAAAATTGAAGCTACATCAGCCATAGCTGGTTGCATTCATATACTAGGCTCTCCATATCATCTAGATCACTAAACTGGAATTTAGTAAATATTATGCTGGTGTTGCTATGGGAGGAAAATTAGCCCTATTGAAATGAATTATTTTTTTACCTCTTTCCCTTTGGTTTCTCCATTCTCATACCACTCTACTGTAACACTCTTGGTGTCCAGGTTTACGCCACTAATCATAGATGAGTGGATACGGCCTACATGCACAATGAAAAAGTTAATTTACAGTAAAATAATCATATTATTTTTAATAATAAGTACTTATTAACCAAGAGTGAGGTCATTATGGGAAAATCTCAAACTGAGACCTTGCCGTATTGACTGAGTGATAGCGAGATCAATACAGCAAGGCCAAGGTCTGTGATTTTCCCATAAACACTGAACGTGTGAGGTTAATAAGTTGTTTATTACATGGCTTTTTGCTTTGGTTTTGCAGTCCTATAATCGGCCTCTGGACATTTCGGGAGAATAATTCCCCAGAATTGGCCAAACTGAGCGTGCGTTAGATCAGCTACAAACACAAGCCATATAATAAATTATTCTATTTCATGTCTCAAGCTTGAAAATGTCCAGCTGACCTTTCCAAGTTTGAGATACATATGCCACGCTATCATGATATTGCCTCTTTAAAAATTGCATTTCCGATGGCCTCATCTCCATAACTCTGCCCGAATACTGATAAAAATAATCAACAAAAGGAATAAACCTCGATTCCAGTAAAATTAATATATCTCAGAGCAACATGACAAAGCCAAACAAACATGATAAGATATGGTTTAGATAAGATCTCGTTCAGTTTGCGGACTTCATTTATAACTGATACAATAAATATGACAAACAAAGTAAAAGATCGATACAATGTAAATAAATTAAGCCACATGTGGCTGAATGTAAAATCCATTTGATAGGAAAGAGGTTTGACTCACATTTGTCTCATAATAGGCATTAAATCTTAAAAATTGAAATCAAGAGGCTTTGTTTCTTAGTCTATTTAGAGTGATGACTTTGACAGAATTTTAAAGATATTCCAAATCTGAATGAAGGCCTATCATCGTCTAACTATTGTACGCCTTAATGAATGCACACATGTCTATTTTATTGCGACTGCTTGTCCTAAAGTAATTAATATTTCGTACGTCTGGGCGATAATTTAAGTTCGAAACTTCACCAAGATTTACAACTTGTCCGACACATCAAATCTACGTTTTAAACAAAATAATTAAAGTCCCGTAACTAGGGAACTAAGTAAAAGATATTTGATGTTTATACGGAAGACCGACCGGCGGACATCGACGATCAACAAATTATTTCAGTTACTCCCACCCGAGCCTTGTCACAACTGAATATGACAAAGCTCTGAACGAAATCAACGTAGTTAGACTTAATCCTCTCACAGAAGAAATACGCAGTCATGGGTCTACATTAAAAAAAAGAGTCTTGGTGAAGGACAAAAACTTGTTGCAAATATATCTGAGATACATTGAGTAAGACTTCACCTACCGTCGGTTCGTTGGATGTCAACTTTGATCCCCACAACAAGTTTACTATATTTATCCATGGTGGTCTTAGGCCTGCGTTGTTCAATCCCAAGTAAATTTATTATCTGTGGTAAAGGGATCTGGGGTCCTTGAGTAATTCATTCGTTCCGTATTTAGATTTTCCGCTCAAAATCCTAAACCTCGACAAGTTCAAAAATTTCCATTTAGATTAGCAACTGAGCCTACTCCTCCTGCACAGCGGTACTGATTCACAAGTACGTAGGTTGTATAATACAAATCATACCGTCCCTTCTAACCACGTTGTTTCCCACGCAAGTGCAAAGCTCTGAAAAACTCTTCAAGAAATTGAGAGATCACCAATTTCAGACAGGGCCTGTCTTCATGCAAATTCCTAACCCTTCTACTCGGGTTTAGTGACAGCCGCAGTGACGCGTGTCATGGTGTGGGAAACCAGCTTGCCTCAAATACACAAAACGAAAAGTGACGTATTGTTCTATTGTTCAGCACTCCAAACTATCCGTCCTGATTCCCAAACTCTTAATAATTTACTAAACACAACAATTTCATTACACTTAACTAAAATTATAATACGTGCTGTCAGATGCTATTGGGATAATTAATTACTAACACAGGAGGTGGGCTGGAAAGAAATTAAAAACTCCATGTTTAATACACCCGCCACGTGTCTCTAAGACATACTCAGACTCTTGAAAAGTCCAAACATTTTGCCACGCCCCGAGATCTAATTAGTTCAGCGACGGGTAAAAGAAACTGAGGTAAAGAAAGACCCCCTGTCCAACCCCTCTCTCAGGCTCAGCCCCCACCAAAAAAGAAGAGAAAGAGAGAAAAAACAACAAAAAACAAAAACAAAACGTTAAAGAACAGGAAACGGGCTTGTAGCGCGAGCAATAACGAACATTAAGATTGTAACTCTGGTGAAGGTGGACAGCAGCCACCGAAAATTTAGGCGGGGGGGCGGGGTGCAGAAATCGAGCCTTCCGAAAATTCAGAACAGAAATTAATACAGACATAAACTTTATTAATGTCTTAACATTAATAATGACATTAATAATAATAAAAGTAAAAAAATACAGATCGGATTGTAGAAATCTTTCCTAGCGCACGCTCAATTTGAATCGGCATGTACGAGACAACATCATCAAACCGTCACAAACGCCAAAGATGCATTTGGTTGGAAGTTCACCACGGAAACGATCAGTTGTGTTCAGTTCGTTTGCTGCATGTACACCAGACAGAATTCACATTTAATACGTTATTCACTTGGTCATGGTAAGGTACAGTTATTCATTCTGTCCATTGATGATGACTCGGGACATTCAAAAAGGCGCCATTCAGGGTGGCGCCAAACTAAGGTGGGTGTCGTTTTCCAAAACAAAAGTTAAGTAACAGTTTCGAAACTTTCATCTGTAGAGAGAGTACCGAGAGCAGAATATCCACTCATGTTAAGTCTTAAAATCCACTTTTATTTGTGGGTGATGTCGTCCGTCTGTATCTCTGTTGTAAGTTTTAAGATAAGTTGTCACTGGCGAATATGTTAACTCTCAAACGCAAACTCTTAGTTTCTGCAACTTGTACTGATTTTCTTCGCGCTACAGAACGGAGCTATGCGCATCTAGTCAGGTATATTGATCTACCACTTTTTTTTTCCTCTAGTCATGCTTCAAATATCACGTATGTCCGCCTTGCTTTACGAAGCTCCGTGATCCCGAAGTGCCGAGTGGACGACTGTACACGGGCTACCGAATTGTTCATCTTTTTATAGTGGTTTCCTAATGCCTGTCATGAAATAGCCAATCACAACAAACGCAACTAACACATTGAGTCAATTAGAACTTGAAGCAATCACATACATCCCGTGCCAAGCGCGGGAAACACGCACTAGTCAAGTGATGCGTTCACGCTTGGTTTTGATTTTGTTCCCGATTGGTTGAAGGAACAGCGCGTTTACTCTGATTGGTCAGAGCTTTTTCCAATCTTTCTTTTCAGCTTCAGAAGGTGTATATCTGGACTGTGGTAGACTGGGTCTTGTTGTTCCTCTGGGATTTCGTCCACTGTAAAGTGCTCTCTCACAAGCTGATAAATAAAAAGAAAAAAAAAACTGATATGTTTTCCGTAAAGTATATGAACAAAGAATGGCTGAGATTGGATTATTGTTTGAGGACATAAGTGTAATCTAAATATCTGATACATGTGGTCTGGTTCTAGACTATTGTCTGTCTGAATTCTGCTGAGTTTCAGTTGTCTCTAATTATCGCTTACTGCTGAGAGAGATGTCGGAATCAAGCTGTCCATGTAGCACCTCTTTTGGGAGTAAGATAACAAAGTAAAAGGCTCAAATTTAAGCCACATACTGGAAACAAAAACGGTTATGAGAGGAAAAGATTGCATGGAGACGGATTATAAATGGCCTGCTTGATAAATCTACGCTAAATCTTTTAAGATGCATTCGGTATAGCGCCTAGTTGTGAGACGAACGTGAAACAAACGTGACAACAAACATGACAAAAGCAAGTTATAGTCAAACCAAGTGAAGCGTACCCCTCGAGATTACATTAATGAATTGATTAATTGAATATTGAACCAGCTACTCGTTTCAAGAATACAATAATGAATTGATTATTTTAATATTGAACTCGCTAATCATTTCAAAAATCAATATTAAATTGTTTTTTTTTTCAACATTAAACCCATTAGCCGTAATCCTGGAATGACTAGTGGGTTCAATATTCAAATAATCAATTCATTTAGGTAATCTTGAGGGGTATGCTTCACTTGGTTTGACTATAACAAGCTACAATGTGTAGTGAAATGACTTTACCTGATGGAACTTTTTCTCCAGCATTGGTTTATTGCCAGTTGTTCGTTCCTCGTAGCTTATTAACACAGTTGTATTGACATCACTCAGATCACAAAGGGTCGCCACAAGAGGTTCTAAGGACTTGAACAATTAAACTACTTAATCAACCAAACTACGCAATACGCACAGATATATGTCGAGTGTCTGTGTAATAAAACATCGTACAAAGACCTTAACCTGGATAAAAACAATTGATACAGCTGCAATTTTGAAGTTTGCCCATATCCGGTAGTGATTTTACATGTTTTCCTTTCACAACAAGATTTGGCGTTGCCAAAGTCTTGACATCACATCTGCTGGAATTTTTTTTTTCTTTGCATCACTAATTCTCGTCATTATTTTACTACATCTTGCGCTATTTAGAACTATCAGTTATAACAACATATAATTCATGGAACCTTGTCAAAACATTTCTGTAGCCTATGAAAAGGCTCTTGATTGGGTGACAAAAGAGGAGAGTGGAGCAAACCAAGCAAGCCAAGAGCAGTCTGGTAAGTAAAAATGGCTCAGCTTGCTTTGCTCCCTAATTTTTTCAAGCTCATTGACTCACTAAGCTTTAATACCAGTTTTTTTTCCACCCTTGCATGAAGCCTGTTCGCAGTGTACAGTTTCTACGTCATTTTTTTTTTCAAGAGAATTATATGTTAAGACCTAAATCTTGGCCAAAGCTTTTTCTAAGCTATTTTTATGTGCTTTGTTTTTCAACATTAATGTTATATTCCTGTCAACTTTCTCACCTCTTCATAATAAATGCAATCAGCAACTAAAAGTAGATCTGGAGAAGGCTGAAAAGCAGACACATCTTGTCCCCTACAATACAAAATAACAGAATTTTACTTGCAAATCAGATTTGAGCTGCACAGTTACTTTGATACACTTAGGCTTAATTGACAAGACCATTGTGATAAAAATTGCAAATTTTATAATAATAGATTGAAATGTCTACCAAATTGTATGAGGGTATTTTTCATTTTGGGAGTTGCAAAGCTTGTAGGATTGCGATTAGGATGGTTGAATGAGGGTGGGGTTCATTTCATTTTTACATTTGGTTGACTCCAAGGCTGCTCCGCCATTACGGTTGTACTGTAGTCTTTGTGTCACGCTGGCTTGAAAAACATTTTTAATGACAAAAAATATTATTGTAAAAAGTCTGTCACAATGGATTGCAAATTATGGATTGCATGGGAAACATACAGATACCATACATACCACTTTAATGACTTTGCCACAAAAGTTCCAGTTATCATATTTTGATTGATATTGCTGTTTAATTCAATGAGAGGTACAACTTCTGGTAAGTCAGTACAGTACACACATGCACTGAAATGAAATAATAATTACACTAATGATGCTATAACTGACAATAAATGAACTGAACACCCACACATTTAATTTGTTCAAGTGTTCAAAGTTGACTCACAGAGTAGACTTCTGGGGATAAATTCATAAAGACCTTTTTACAAAAAGATGTCGTGTAGGTATTGTTGCAATGAAATACAAAGAGCTTTGCGAGTCTGGCCCCAGAATTATTTCCACCATCATCTATCTAAACTGGACACCTCTCTAAAGCAATAAACTCTCTTTATGAAGCACCTTAAGGTAACTCTTTACAACAGCCACTTTTCTAAAGTGCACAGTACAACAATAGACAAACCCTTAATGGGGTCTCCTTTACAAGGCAGACACTTGTGTGTGTTGGACTTATTGACACAAGTCCACCCCAGTTTCCTTTTGTATTTTCTGTTTATTTAAATGATAGTAGTGCCAAATGTCATAAAAGAAAGAGTTCTACACCATTTTAAAAGAGTTCATCCTGGTTGCTACGCTGAGTTGAAAGTTTTGTTCTGGTAGGAAAAATCAAACTTTTGTCATGTGAACGATGATCGACCCCTTTATTTTGTTATGAAATCACTATCCTGGTATGCTACATGCACAAGGGGTAGCGCATGAGTAAGTTGTCGTCATTATGGCACCAAAATGGTGTTGTTAGAGGCCTGTGGTGATGTTGGATGCGGGATGAAGAAAATCGAGATCTGATGTATTTAATACAATAAACATGCACTTTACCCACAAGACGCAGCCATAAGTCCAACTACTCCAGTGCCAGCACCAAGCTCAATAACGCGCTTGTTTTGAAGTAGTTCTTTCGAGCAGTGCAAGTGTCGTGTCTGTAAATATTTTGCCAGAACTAGGGCAGCGTCCCAAACAACACAACTCTCATCACCTACTTCAGCTTGCTTTATCCTAAGAATTCCGTTTTGACAATCAATTTCTCTCTCAAATGTGCGATCAGAAAAGTTCGCGACTTCAGCCGCCATATTGAAATTTGGGCAGCAACCGCTGGCCATGCGAACTCACGACTAAACACAAAAAAGACTGGATCTTGTTTTACTGGGTCACACAAAGGCCTGCATCCATGGGTCATGCACTGGTCTTCGTAGCAGTATTTGGCTAGTCACGCAACACTCTTCCTTACAAAGAGTCGAGTGGCCTCAAAGGAGGCATTACGAGGTCACTTGAACGGAAATTTGCACGGAAATTTAATACATGTGGCAAGTTGACACCAATTCGACGAGTTTCTGGATTAAAGTTTGTTCACGCTGAGGCATCTGATCACAAAAGACGGTTTGAGATCCTCGCCTTTCCAGCGTACAGTAGAACCCTGCCTTATAATTACAGTCACCTCCTTATTACAACCACTTTTCTGTCCCGGCGAAAAGCCCATACATTTTCTTATAAGAAAAACCCGCTAATGCGGCCACCCCGTTAATACGGCCAACGGCCACATTCTGAAATCCCAACCTGTATAATCTTTTATAATTTTATCCTGTTTATACAGCTACTCAAACTAATAATGTTCATCTTCCTATTGCTGATATTTTATGTACTGATACAAGTTTCAATTTTCTTAAAATTATATCTGCACTCCGGATGCTTATTAGAGAACAGTTGTATTTAGAAGTGCAATTGTGATAGATCTGTGAAGACGTCAATTTAGACCAGTCATGAAATTTGACCCTACCAAGATAATACGGCGATCCCGTTACTACGGCCAAATTTTCATGGCAGGTTGGTGACTGTATTAATGGGGGTTCACTTCACTAAGTTCATAAAACATCAAGCAAAATGAAAATTATTTTATTAAAATTACAATGCATTGCAAGGTGAACTCGTATGGTAGCTGAAATCTGGCTTCTCTGAGAACTGTCTTATCGGCTTACACAAAACTAATGAGATATTAAGCTTGAAATACTCGACAATTCACATTTCGGAAAATTTGATGGTACAATGAGACACCAAGGCCTTGCTAGTGAACAATTTATTGCTGTCACCAATCTTCCTAGAGATCAGTGACAAAGCAATTAGATATGGATCACACGGTTACCATTGTCATTTGTGCAAGTGCATATCACACGATGTCAACATAAAAAAAGCTTGTAGAATTGGTTCCAAGAATTTTGATTCGGTACCAGGGCGGATCTCTTGGCTCGCCTGTTTAAATTTATAATTTTGCTTTAAAGAACTCATACGCTAATCATCATCATCATCATCATTAGCGCATCGGAAAAGTTTATTACAATAACTATTTGATTTTGTTTCCAGTAGAAATTCTGTACAGATTTAAGGGTTCCTATATTAAATCACAGTTCTCCGCCATGTTCGTGTGGAAGGGTGGAGTCGCCGACATTCCTACAAGCAGCGGGTGTTTTAAATTCCATAAGGTATTCACATCTGCTCGGTTCTGAGACCTGAAACAGCTCGTTCGTTGAGCCACAGCGAAGGTTTATCTGCAAAGGAGAGGATGATAATATAATTCAATGAATTTGGAGGGTGTTTGGCCGAGCATGGAGGGAAGATTTCGCGACAAGGATGTCATGTCTGCGAAGAACGCTATACTCTACATGCTTCGTGTTCTGCCAGAAGAAAAACCAAGGAACCATTTTTTCTTCCTTTATTCATCTATAGCGATTCTTGACATTCTTAAGTTCACGTTCCCAAACACACATAACTTCTGCGAGAATGTTAACATAAGATGAAACGCGCAGGTCCTATTTGCCGTCCTTTTGTTCGGCGCTTTTTCGCGCATTAATAACGACTCAAACAAGCGAATAATTTATTAAAGATTAAAGATCTCGCGCACTTAGACCTTGTAAGTACCTGGTATTATGACTTTCGAAGGGTGTGCGTTCTTTTCTCGATAACTGAATAAAAATATAACGCAACTTCCGCGACGACTTAAAAAAAACCCAGCAAGAACAAAAGCAGCTCGTAGCCATGTATGTTTCCAGCTTACCACAGCGGATCTGCTAGGTCCGTTCCAACAGCCTTGTCCTCCAGAATACTTCATACGACTGTACTTGTTTGGATCTCCTGTCCATTCGCCCCATGTGCTAAAATACAGATAACATGAGACAACTCTGATAAGGACGACTGCAATCTTTTTTATTTGCTATTGATATTACGATGCTTACTCGTAGTCAGGGTTCATTTAAGTGTGTTACAATTTCTTCCATTCTAACTAGAGGGATTTTTTTAAAGGCCTTTACAAGAATTTTGACTGTGATTTATAAATGCATACGCCCTCCAGTATAAAAATAGCGTTCTGGTTAGCGTGATGTTCTCCGTATTTGAGCACAGGTCAGTGCCACTAGTCTCACAATACTTCTAGTCTGCGGTACACGCGTAAACGGGAAAAGAAGTAGGGGAGGCGAAAGATGCGAGGAAGAACGGGAAGGAACCCTCGCCCCCTACTTCTACACTATCTCCGTTGTCCCTCCCTCTGATCTCTCTCCCGTTTTACGTCTTCTACGCAAGGTACGATGTTTCTATGCTCAAGGAGAATGATTTAGTAACAGCGATCACGAACTGTTCTTCGGGGGGGGGGGGGGGGGAGAGGAGAGGGGAGGGTTCCTCAGATGTAACACTCCCAATCGCTTCACGCTATGGACACTGGGATATGATCCAGTCGTACATTTTCAAGTCACTCTGGTTTGAATGGAGAGGTAACTATTTTTACTGCTGTACAAATCACTCACCCTAGTGAAGTTTCTGAGCCTCCATCCTTAGGTTGCTGAGAAGCTTTGTCAAACGGACAAAGTTTGTACAAATACCTGTAAATAGGAAAGCCAAATAGACTTGTTATCACATGGACCTTGCTGCTTATATAGATTGGTGCCCGTCAAAGATGTAATCTTCCTCTGTACTTGTTCGGGTGAAACTTAGCTATATATATGACCTGTCATAGTATTATTTATGGGAGGCGCGGTGGCCTTGTGGTTAGTGCGCTCGACTCCGGAGCGAACGGTCCGGGTCGGAGCCCTGGCCGGGGACATTGTGTTGTGTTCTTGGGCAAGACACTCCCACAGCGCCTCTCTCCAACCAGGTGTATAAATGGGTATCGGCGGATTTCACGCTGGGGGGTAACCCTGCGATGGACTAGTATCCCATCCAGGGGGGAGTAGAAATGCTCCTGGTTGCTTCATGCTATTGAAACCGGGGTAAGCTCCGGCCTGATGAGCCACTTGGTTCGTATGCAGACTACCTTTACCTTCATAGTATTATTTACTCACTCTCTATCTGTGTACTCATAACATTGTCCTTGAAGCGGAGAAAACTCTTCCTCTTGACCAAGATTTAGGTTCAGCAATCTCTCAAGGTCACTGAAAGAAGCAAGCAAATCATACGATCGACAACATTACTGAGCCGTTTTTTTTGTTTTTCCTTTCATCAAGATGACGATTTAGAACAGCACTTTAAAACTAAATTATCAAACCTGATTTCTCTTTCTGTGTCCCGTGAAGCAGTTTCTGCATCATCGAATTCTTTCCTGGCATCGTTAGCAACTTAAAGAGAGATATCAAAACATTTCTTTACACAACGTAACCCAGGGGGTCTTTGCACAATAAGCGGACCACACAGTGTTGTGTAGTCCATAATCCTTGTCCACAGCACAAATTGCACATATTTGCGCTAATACCTTGACTTACCAGTAATTTTCGCTTTTGTATCCTCATCATAATCAGGCATCTTCAAATCATCTTTATTATCTGTAACAGTAGCGTGGGCAGTGAAGTCAGTAAAACCTATCTTAAATAGGTTCGATTAAGACTAGGAAACAGTAATAGTGATACATGTAATTCATTCAACGCCGTGACACATGGAGTGGTTGCCCATTCTCCCGAACCGGGGGCTCATGATAAAGTGCTCGACAAGTAGTGCGTTGAGCAAGTGAGCCTTTATTTCTTAGCATGAGGCAGTAAAAGAGATCGATCAGATCATTTTTCAAGGTATTGACAAACAATTAGTACAAGAATAATAAAAGAGCGCTCAGTTTTAACTTAGTGGAGCAATAACCCTAATTTCAACCATTTAGATTTATCAGTTTATTCAACCTGACTGACCCTCTGAAGCTTCAGCAGCTCTGTTCTCAGCCTCTTGTTTAAATTCATCTGAGGGCTCGTCTCCTTCATCTTCATCCTCATCCTCCTCCTCCTCATCATCATCACCAGGTACCTCAGGCAGATCCTCGTCATCCAAATTATCGTCAATTGGAGGAGGAACAGGGGGTGGCTCAGTTGCAGCAGTTGCAGCTAATAATAAAAATCTCATTAGTGATGATGTCCAAAATTCTCAATTCCATCTTGAACACATTACAACTAGGTGGGTTATGAGAATGAAGACCAGGTTGTTTCACATCTTCATGGTTGCCATCCATGAAAAAAAAAAATGTCTACGAGAAGACAATTCAGACTCAACTTTAATAACTGACTGAGCAAATATAACCATTTCTTTTTTAATTTCTTTTAGAAAAAAGAAATTTTGGAGTATTATAGGCCCCCAGTGTCTGCAAAAGACTAGCATTTCACACTCTCTAGATGCAGTATGTGCCCATTAAACTAGCTAAATTATTTATACTGGCCCAAAAAATACTGTTAATCAAAAAGCTGCAGCAATACTTTCCCCTGACTTTGGTAAGGTATTATGAAGCTCCCGACTGGGTGCAAAATTCTGTGAAAAACAGACTGAAATTTTCTTGACTTTTAGAGATTGAACCAATTTCTATATATGTATGAACTGTATTAAAGTTACTGATAAACAGGGCTTGAAAAAAACTTGGATTCCACCTTGCATTTGGGACATTCTGGGCCAGACTTAGTTTGCTCTTTTAATGATTTAGTTGGCAGATGACTTGCCTGATCTCTTGCCCATTGGGCAAGTGAGAATGAAAAGGCACTTGCCCAGAAGGAAAATCTACTTGTCTGGGACAATGGGACAACAATTTTTTCCAGCCCCAATAATTTAATTTAATGCCAAGTTTACACAGACCTTCTGTTGGTTTATCTTCCCCTTCAGTTGTTGCTGATTCATCAACTGGTGGAGGTTCAGGCTAGAATAAAAAAGCAAAATAAACAATAAACAGTTCATATTTAGAATAATGTTTCTGTGTCTGTTGATTAATGATAATGCTTAATGCATCTATGACACAACAACTGTCATCTAGAACATTTTGAACCAATACAAAATGACCTAAAATGTCAGACAAAAATAATATTAGAATTCTTACTGTACTATACAGTGTAATAAGGGCATTTTATGGAAGTAACTCAAGAGTCTACACAAACCTGCTTATGAAGGTATTTGTCTTTGAAGGTGCTCCATAATCCTGAGAAAAAATCTTCAAACTCGGATTCCTCATATCCACCAAGCAACTCCTGACAATATAATTATAATGAAATTATAATGAGAAATATGCAGTGAAAAAGCTAAAGGGAGAACTCCCATACAAAAAAGACCAGGGTGCTCATTGGAAATTTTGAAATGAACCCTTAAGAGGCACCAAGATCCTGTTTTGTGGGTGTGGCTTGAAATCATTTTCACTCCTACGAGGTACCAATTCTAAAACAACACATTATCTCCTGTCATATTTTTTCAGCTCGATACCCTAAAAGGTACTGCAATAGCTCCCGCTGTGGACCTTTTCAGGCTGAACACCCTAAGAGGTACTAAAATCACATTTTTAACCCCAAAAAGGTGTGACGAGCACCCCAAGTCCTTTTTACATGGGAGTCCCCCTCTGGGGGAAAAAGCTACACGGAGTAAATCATAGGCTGATCTAGGGGGAGGGGTAACAGACTTCTACGTTAAGCATTCTGTAAATGATTTGCACTAACCCTAGCTTCATCTTCATTGTACTTCTTGTCCAAAAGTTCAGTATCAACAATTTCTTGTAATGTAACACTGCAGGGAAATAAGTCGAGTTAAATTCCATTAAACAGCGATTTGAGAAAGTGCTGCAGTAGACCAGAATAATGCAAATAATGCAAATGCAAAGTTGTTCTAGTTGTAGGAAAAAAAAGCACAAGCTATGCAACAACAAGTCAAAGTCAGTAAGATCACTAAATGTGTTGTAGTTTGGAACAAACAAAAAACATGTAAGTGGAGTTTTGAAACCACTAGAGAAACAGGTGGATAAGACAGGGCAGAGTAAGTAGACATGAAGAACACAAAAATAAAACAATGTTCTTGTTTGTTACCGTCCATTTTCGTCAGTATCTAGAGCTTTGAATGCCGTCTCTGCCGATGCTCTGTCCCTTTCTGCCAAAAGTTTGGCTTTAGTTTCTGTACATGAACACAAAAAGGAAAATTATCATTAACATTGCTTAAACATTCAGACATATCATCATATGATCCCAAACTCTGACTAATAACTACAGGTATGGACAATTAGGAAGTGTTCCAAGTACAGTAATTCTAATTTTTCAATGTCGTGTGAGACCAAAGCAAGAGATTTTAGAGACCAAAACTGATTGCATGATCCCTTTGAAGTTTTAGTCTTCTCCAAATTAATCATGATCTTGATATCATGAATGCCATGTTCAACTATTTCTTACCTTCCCATTCCTTTTCATGTTTGTCCTTGGCTTCTTTTTCAATTGCTTCAACATCCTCTTTTTTAGCTGTGGGAAGAAACATTCAAGCATACCTCAAAGATGATTTCCAGTCCCTACTGTGCACTCTCTCTGCACTGTTTACCTTTTTTGTTTCGATTCAAGTAAGATGTCATAAAATGTAACATTTTGCAACCACTTACATGACGTAAATTGAAAGTTTCATGTCAACCATCATTATGGAGACAAAGCTTTATGCTTCGCTCTTTCTGATATCACTGGATGAAACAGCTCCGTAGTAGTAAAAATTAAAGACACTGTTGGACAGAGAATCTAAAATGCCTCAAAGATAAGGTATGTGGTGTGTAATGAACAACCTCCATTCCCATTCCATTGAGTGAGACTCATAAACATTTGGGTTCTGAGGCTGTGCAGTACAGACTGGAAATCATCTTTAATGTTTAGTCAAGGATATATAGTGACATCTGTGATAGGCTTTGCAAATGTCAGATTTTAAGTGTGATATCATAAACTTTGATACCTTTCAAGTTTTCCATAACAGCTTTCTTTTCTTCCAACTGTTTCTTCAATTCTTCAAGCTTTTGCTAAATAAATGATATGCAACATCTTAGTCAACTTAACAAACAAACCCGGAAACATTAAAACAATACCATAAATCTGTCAAAATATTGCATCTCGTACAGACTTACCTTCCTTTCTTCTTTTTTCTCCTGACCTTGTCGGCTATAATCTTGCTTTATGGCAGCACCCTTAAAAAGAGGAAATACTGACATTGGCAACCAATGATTTGACAGAACTTGTTTATAATGACCATACTGATGAAGGAGCCTGGATTGGTCGCTTAAGAGGCTAGACTCGCTTACCTGTTTTTCCACCTCAGCCTCCTCTCTCTGTTTTTGGTACAGCTCCTTATAAAGTTCCCTGAAACATGCATCATAAAAATATCGTTAAACATGCACATTATATACCTGTGAACAATTGTATATAAATTAGAACCCAATAATTTATTTGTTAGTCTGTCCAACCTAATGAACAATCTGACAGACACACAGACAGACATACAGACAGACATTCACACAGACAGACACAGAAAGACAGACAGATTTCAGACAGACAGATAGATTTCAGACAGATAGACAGTCCAACCTAATGAACAATCTGACAGACACACAGACAGACAGACAGACAGACAGACATTCACACAGACAGCCACAGAAAGACAGACAGATTTCAGACTGACAGATTTCAGACAGACAGATTTCAGACAGACAGACAGACAGACAGTCCAACCTAATGAACAATCTGACAGACACACAGACAGACATTCAGACAGACATTCACACAGACAGACACAGAAAGACAGACAGATTTTAGATTACGTTTTGTTCCGGTATATTATTCTCTCTGCTCTCCTCCTACCAATCTCAATAGCCATAATTTTTTAACAATAATTTTCAATATACATGTACATGAAAACTATTTCAGCTACATGTAATTTGTTGTTGCCATGCAAACTTTCACTCAGGTAATATGTTTCACACTGAATGAATTGGTAACAGGCATATTGCTCTCCTTTCTCTTCTCGGCTCAAGTGAACAATCATTTTTGGCAAACTGAGTGCGATTCACAGAGAAAGGACCGTTTAACGTCACACAATAAAAGTAAAACCAGTAAAGTAATCTTTAACTCAACAAGACAGAATCAATGAGATTTTTTACTCTTACTTGCATGTGTTGGGACAGTTGGCTGCACTGTCATACTCATCACTACCATCACAGCAATCTACATCGCAACAAAATGTTGTTTTGAATATCCACTCTCTCACTAGAACTAATACAATGTACATACACAAGCAACTGTAGACACAGCTCAAGTGAAAAAGGAATTAACTAATTGGCTTCAAAGTGAGCAGGCAAGCATTTTCTGTGCAGTTGAATGAACGTTGTAAAATTAATAATAATAATAATAATAATAATATAATAATAACAATTAACTCAAATATTTTTCTTATCGGTGTGCAGAGTTTTTTTTTTGAATATGTTAGAGTGGAGGGGGGGTGGGGGTGGGCCGAGGGTAAGAATTTGACAGAGATACTTTGAGTCTGTTTCTTTGTGTGTTAAATCAAAGGGCCAGTCGTGAATCCACATTTTTCGCGTTGATTATATCCTCACTATATCCCTCAAATATCAACAATGGAAATAATGCAAAGTTTGTAACTAAATGAAGAGAAAGTGGGAAATGTTAACTGCACAAATACTGTACACTACATACATTTAGATATGAAGAAAAAAATATATTATGTACATACCACATATACCATCATTGACTCTAGAAGAGGGAATATTCAAAGGTCTAAAACCAGCATTTGTACAATGATATTTTCCATCAGAGCAGGCTGATGTTCCTGAAAAAAAGTTATTAGCACAATGTACTGTTATTAGTACTAGCACATGTTTGTGGTTTAAATTAGGTACCTTTATATTGGACTATGAGCACAAGATAAGAGCATAAATACAGTTTTCAAATTTCAAACCAGTGACGTTTTCAGAGCCTTAGCCCTTCATGTTGGTTTTATGTGGAGATGGGTAATGTATGTGACATAACAATATGGAGTCTGCACAAACTAGAATACTGAAAGTTGTTCTTGTACTCGATCTCATACTCATATTCAAATCTGAAGTCCCCTATTATTGGACATCTTCCCCACTTCCTATTACAAGCTAATTTGTACACACTACCAGAAACAGTGCTAAATTCAAACATCTCATTTCATGGTTATTTTTTCTTACTTGTATCTTAATAACATGAACATCAGGCAATTTTGGGCAATTCTATAGTTTCTGCCTGAAATTGCCTCCCATCCACATTGATCTTTATGATAAGTAAGAAAATAAGAAAAGCAACTGTGAAAAGGACTATCAACAAGAAATGTCAATATTGAGAGTACTTACAAGTGTTTTAAGTATACCATTTTGTGGCTTTAATCAAAAAATAAATCAAATTTGATTATCCCTCATTTTCATTTATTAGGTTTATATGATTCTATAATATAAAGAGTTAAGAAAAGTTGTTGATTAGTGGTTAATTTCAAACACAGTACCTGGTTCATCAGTACCATCAGCGCAATCACAATAATCATCATTTACGCTACTAAAAGGAACAGAGAGGGAGCCATCTAAACAAGTGAAGTCTTTAGCAGGATCATAAAATGGTAACACTGCAAAAGCAAAACAAAAATGTTATTAGGCTGTGAATGATCATAACTATTCAGCTACTCGCTCTTATTAATATCTCAGATGTGTACGTAAGTAAAGGTCGGCACACACAAGGGCACTACTCCCTGCAACTAGTCCTTGCAACAAGTTCCATCACGTGAGCTACCCATTTTTGCCACAAAATCCAATCGCAGGGACTAAAATTTTGGTCCCTTTGACTAGTCCCACAAATTCAAACTGGTTTGAATTTTTGGGACAAGTCCCTGCGACTTGATCTTCAAAACACTTTGTGTTAACTGTTTGTGGGACAAGTCCTTGCGACCACTCCCTTCATATAAACTCCGCAGGGGACTAGTTGCAAGGACTAGTTCCCTAATTTATGGTAAGGGTAGTACCTTATACCTTAAAGTCATGCAGTAAACACTCCACTTCTAAGTTTCTGAGACAGATTGGTCTGATCAAGGGAACTCATCATTTTAAAAAAAGATGCCAAAAAGACATCAGATTTTTTTAGCTGTAAGGGACCAATCATTATTATATATTTTCATTACATTATTATATAACTTCAAATCTGTTGGTATTTTTTTCTAGGATTACCCCTGGTCATATGTTTGATATTTTTTTGGGAGAGCAGGGATTAAAGCAATTTCCAAATAAAAATTCCTTCACAGTAAAAACTACTGAGGAAAAAATGTGCAAGGGGAGCCATGGGGAAAAAATTGAGCAAGTGATTTCTACTATCAAGGTCCTGTGTATTATTTTAAAAAATTTCTTGCACAAGCTATTGCCCACCGAAGAACCATGCACAACCTGAAAGTGAGAAAAAAAAATTCATGCCTCCCTACCACCCCCCCCCCCCCTGAGGAACTTTTACATCACAGTGTTAAAATACATGTAACTGCACTGCACCAGGGGTAGCAGGAGAGTGACACTCCCAGGTGATCATGAAAGTAGTGAAGATGTTTGTCTGTAGTGGGCAATTTTTTACAACAAAATTATTCATGCCTGATTGGTCTGGGCCAATTTTCTTTCTTTGCATACTACCCTTAATGACAACTTGACAGCTGAAAATGATGGTATAGCACCCCGAACACTCTAACTGATGACATAATCTGCAATCATTAGAACCCTTTGCGATACAGCAAAGATCCCTGACCCTTTTGATAGGGATTTCTGGGTCTAATGCTAATTTAACTGAGCTGAGGATTTAATACATGCAGGTGAAGTGTTTGTAAAGTGACCGGGTAATCTGCAAGAAATCTAAGCTGAGCTTTATAATGCACAGCTACATGTGTCTGCATGTTTCTGTTAGATCAAGATTATCTCTAACAGATCTAAAATTGAACAATTCGATACTTGAAAGATCACAATTATTCATGTCATTTCATAAGCAAAACAAATCCCGTCAAAAATTACGGTAAACAATGTAAATTAAGTATCTATGTAAAATTATTAAAATGTCCGGTGACGTCTGAAAATTCCTCTCCATCTTCGATATTGACGCACCAAAAATTGAACGCACAAATTTAACGGAAAAAAATGTAATGAGAAGAGAATTACTTACTAGTAACTGCAACTCCCCTAATGCTTGACGCGGAAGCAACATATGAGCTAAAAAGACGAAGCAGAAGAAAAACTAAAGAAAAATATTTTACACGAGACATGCACTGAAAGGCCGCCATGTTGAATACACGTGTCGTCTGACCAGGAGACTAGGGATAGCCTCGTTTCTGAACTTGACCGCGGAGAACTGGTAATATGTTTCCCGCCAAATGGACAAGTCCGCTGTGCATATACGTCACGGATATTTTCGCCTCCGTTTCGTGTGGTCGACCGACCATTCTTTCGCGTAAGGTATGTCTGGAAAGGATTTCAATTTTTGACTTTTTCACTCGAAAATGAAAGCATCCTTTGTTTCTGCGAAGTGAGGTAGTCCAAAGGATTGCATTAGCAGATTATGGATACTGCTGGAAGGCTTCCAATCGGTGGAGGAAGGTAACGAAGGTCATGTTGTGCTTGTTTCGAGGTGGCAGTTGTGATTTATTTAGAGAGTTCGCTATTTTGATTTTGATTTGAAATGTCCTTCTATTTTGTTGTTTTTCCTTGATTACGTTTTCCTGACAATGGAACTTGTTTTCAGAACCGCGTCTAGTTTAGTTCACCGACTGACAGCACTATTTTTAAGGTCAACCAATACTTAAACTGAATAGACACGACATAATTTAGGTAACTTTATCCATGACGAAACTTTGGTTGCGATAAGTAAGCTTAGTAATCCTTGAGATCACCACATTTTTCTGCTTTGTTCATTTGTCAGTGTGTTGTTGCTAGTCTTAAAGCATTCTTTCCTGTTCATCTTCCTGATGGTAGAAATTGTTTTTGTTTCATTTGCGTGTTAGTCCGAGCTTGAGTGTGCATGGATCTATGGGAATCTTTAGAGAAAACGAAATACAGGAAATAACATAAACTATAATTTGCTGAGGAAGGTTAATCCTCTTGGGTTTAAAAAGCTGGGCTTTTGTAACTTTTATTCAATCAACAAAGACCCAGTGACTGTATTTTCAAAATTTTGCATGTACAATGGGGTCTGGGACATTCTCATTTTTTCATCTGCATCCCTTCAGGGATAGATTTGACCCCCTAGCTTTTTTTGTTGTGGGAAACTTTGAAGTTTGCAATTGAGGGGTTCAATTTTTTTCGCAAGAATACTGACTTGAAATTTGTAGACTTTAAACTTTGGCCTCTTTTATTCTGTTCAACTCCACACAGAGACCTTTGCACACTGCAGCAACTATCACACACTCACAAGGCCCAATATTTACAGAACTTAGTAACTTGCCAGAACTGTCAAACATCAAAGTTCATATACTGGATGTCATGAAGCACTAATGCCTCTCATTACAATTTGTCATCATCTACATGTATATGAAAATGTTCTGACAGATCCTGTACCAGCATTCATTCTCTTGTCGCTTAATTGTTACAATGGTCTTGATGAGATTGTATGTTTTTCTATACACAGTGATAGAGCTGCAAAGTTTTACGAGCAGGCTCTTCTTTTGGTGGATTGCTGCAAGATCCCAGAAGCCATCAAGTTATTGGAAAAGGTTTGTAACTGTGACATGTTTATTATTACATGTATTATTATTATTATTATGATGATGATGATGATGTAATGACCTGTTGAAGCTGTAGCATATCTGGGTTCATAAAGATTTATTCTACACTGTACTTCCTTTTGATACACTACAGGCCATCCAGCTCAATCCACAAGCTGAAATCTACAAGGAAACACTGGCTCTCTTTCAGATGAATGCAGAATGTTACTCACGTCATCTACAGAAAGACAAACAAGGATTAAGCTACGCCAGTATTACTCGAGCAAAGTCTGGCATTGGTAATGAAAAAAAGAAGAATTCCTCCAATGAATGGAATGTAAAAAAAGCAGAAGTGAAAGAGAATCCAGGTGTTAAAACTCCATGGTCTCCAGCTGTTTCCTCTAGTTACTATAGTGATCCTAGTGAACAAGCTACCATTGAACATCCTTGGACATCCTTTGTGAATAGCAGTTACAAGAAGAGAAAACCTGATAGCAGCCCAATAGATGGTTTAAGTGAGATAGACCTCCCACCAATAAATGATAATTGCACTGAGAGTCAAAGTCCTAAACTCCAAGTACTGGAAGAAGCTGACGGCTCATTTTGTTCAACAGTCAAAACGCCCATTAGTTCACAAGAGGCTGTGCATGACAATGGCAGCTTCTCTGACCATGACCTTGATGACCGTGTTGATGTTTCAGCTGATCATTTTGGTTATAAAAATGGTGAATATCCTGAAGGAGTTTACACCTACAGTGATAATCAAGATGAAAATCTAGAAACAAGATTCATTGATGAGTTGTGCATGGCACGCGAATCTGCAATAGATGACTGGGCAAAATACTATGATTTATTGCAAAGTGGGTTAAGAGAAGAAGTACCTTTTACTAGGTCAGACATTTTGCATCAGAACATACCCACAACTCATCAATATTCTGATAGTTCGATTGAACTAGATGAAACTGGTGATGTTAAGCGCAGGGATCACCTGAAGACAGATCAGTCAAGTTCTGACAAACTTTCCTCTAAGGACAACAGTAAAGTCTGTTCAAAGTGTGGACACACAAAGGAAGGAAACAATCTCCCTCGTGTTCCCTCAAAGACCAGGGTTCATTTTGTGAATGGTGCTTGTGTTTCAAGCCCAAGCAATCCTCACTGTACTTGTAACAAACAGAATAAAGGATTTTCTGAAGAACAATCACCAAAGCCATCTCTTTCATCATCTCAACAAGAATTTTATCAAAATCTTCAAAATTACTTTGGCAATGGAAAGGTTAAGAGTAGGAAGACAGATGTCGGAACAGAGAAAGAGAAATCAAAAAAGAGTTCTGCAGAGTTATATCCAGATCCTACCACCAAACATAATTGTCATGATTCTAATGTTTCTTCCAACACAGCTAAGGAACTGCCGAAAGTGAGATCAGAACAGAATGTTACAGAAGATAGAGAGTGTAGTACAAACAGTTGTGTGCATAATGGCAACCAGAATCCCAAGGAACATTTAAGTCACAAGGTGAACAATGAGATGAGTACTTCTGTTGGCCCTGAGACAGCAAAAAGCTCATTTAATGAAGAAAGTGTGAAAAAAGGCAAGAAGTCATTTGGCAAGGAAAGATTTCAACAGACAAGTTTCAAGTCAAAATCAAGAGTTGATGAAAAAGTCAGAAGGAAACCTCAAGCTTCAGTTAAGACTGAACATGTAAAGACTTCAAAAGATGGAACATCAAGCAGGGTTGATTCACACAGACAAGCAAAACCTAAGGTTGGTATTAAATCAAGAGTCAGTGATAGAGTGAAAGATGAAGGTACTACCAGAACAATGCCAGCATCAGATGCAAAAGAGAAACCAAGTCATAAACAGAGGGCTGAGGGAACTGCTCAAGCAGAGCTTGATTTCACCAAGCTATTTTATAGCCTCTACTGCACAGGTATTGTTTGACAATTTGCTTTTTAGAACATACATGTATGATCTGGCTTAGTAAATTGTTGTTAAAATAAACTGTGTACTATGAAAATCACCGAACTGTTTATACAGTGTAATGGGCTCAAATTTTTGTATACAGCGACCACTCTTGTAACCCTACTTGTGAATCTGTTTGGCATAGGCTTAGCAACGGATTTATTTACTAACAACATTAATAATATGTGGTGTTTGACAGCTGTATCAGTGTTGAGCAAATGTGGTCAAGCTTTCAAGTCCGTCATTTACTATGTACTGGTTCTTCTGGTTTTGCTCTGTGGCTTTTTCATTTACTGGTAAGTAATGTTGTTTTGGGAAGTTACTTAAGTTTGTTTTCAACTGTGTTTGGTTGAAATCAATAAACCAACCAGCTAACAAACAAAATGGCAAACAGTTTATTCTTTGAGAAGAGAAAAACACTTTTAAAAACAAGAAACCTTAGGCCCTGTCCATGCTGCTGGAGGAATTTGAAAACAGAGGTTTCATTCTGAAAATGCATCAAATGTTTCCAACCACACTATGCTGGAGGAATTTAAAATGCAACAATCACTGGTTATTTTGGATTCGTTTTTGAGGAAAACTCAACCAGGGAAATCATATGATTATTGTGATGCCATCTTTTTTGAAAATCTCTGTTTTAAAATGTTTCCTGCCCACAATAAACTGAAAAGCAGACGTTTTCAAATTCCTCCAGTTTAAGAAGCAATTTTGAAATGCTCAGTTTTCATGACAAACTAGTGTGGACGGAAGGCCTAACTGTAGAAATAAAACCTCCATTGTAGTGTGGTTGGGGCCTTTTACTTCATGCGGTGATTAAAATACCAGCAAGAGGTCATGAATACAAATACTTACAGCGAGAAGTCATGAATACAAATACTAACAGCGAGAAGTCATGAATACAAATACTTACGGCGAGAAGTCATGAATACAAATACTTACAGCGAGAAGTCATGAATACAAATACTTACAGTGAGAGGTCATGAATACAAATACTTACTGCGAGAGGTCCTGAATACTTTTGGAGGAAGAGCATTCTTTTATGCAGCCCCGAAGCTTTGGAACAATCTACCGAGTAGCATATCCAGTTTTGACTCTTTTTCAAGTTTTTAACATGTCTTTTTAAACAGGCTTTTAATTTGTTATAATTTGCTATTGTTCACCATGTGATATTATCAGTCTTAATTAGTTGTATATTTTATTTATTTTTAATCACTTTTTCTAATAATTATTGTAAAGCGCATTTGATCATGTATGTCATGGAAAATTGCACTATATGAGTTTTAATTATTGTTTAGTAAGTTTTGATAAATGCGAACTTACAAGTGCTTGTTTTACTCCTATCAAGTGTTTGGTTTGCTTTGTGCTGGTGCTGCAAGAAGGTGCTGCACTATGTTGCAATTGACAGATGGCTGGCTTATGTTAAAAACAAATTATCAGCTGTGAATGAGTGGGTCAAAAAGAGAAGAGAAAGAAGAAAGGTGTCTGGTGAAGGTCAAACCTATGATCTGCCGAAGAATGGTAATTTGTTATTTGATTTTTTTCCTTCATTGTACAGTAAATGGGCATCGTTGGAGACCCAGGGGCAGCTAGTTGGTACAAAATGATATTTTTGGGCAGTGCAATATTTGCGAGTGGGAGAGCCCCTGGGTACCGGTACTTACATTATACTCTTACTTAACCAGTTACAGAAGCATTCAAGTACTTTTGCCCGAAAATATTGTGTGGCCTGAAAATATCGTGTCTCCTGACTAGCAAACTGGGTCTCCAAGGATGCTAAATGGGCAGAATCAAAGTATTGTTGCATGATCATAGTACAGTTGTCTTTAAAAAAGTTGATTACCTGTATGTTTTTCATTGAAATCAGGAGATGCAGCAGTTTTGCATATGCTTCAAAACAAAGACAACGATCCCTACAGGTTAGTACTGTATGCCACAGTATCACAGTCATAAAATCATGAACAAAAAAAACAAAAGTAAGATTACATTTACCAATTTACATTTACATTTATGGTAAAATATAAAAGCGTTCTCTGGCTAAAAGTACAGTGTATATAGAAACACAAGCTTTCGACTGTCTGTTTACTGCCTGAAACATGCTTTTGTCTCAAAACGCATGTTATAAGGTCTGCCTTTCAATGTGTTTCATTGTTGTTGCAGTGTTCTTGGAGTGCCAAGAGATGCGACAGATGATGACATAAGAAAGCAGTACAGGAAGCTTGCTGTCTTGATCCATCCAGACAAGGTACTATGTTAAGCTGATTTAACTTGTTAATTGCCAAGACAAATGTCGAAAATTGGTGTAATGATAAATATTATGCATTCCTGTGGCAAAAACTGGTTACAACTTCAAGCTTGCACTGTTGCACTGCATGGCTCCTGGGATTAAAGGAAAGACTTCATTCCTAGCCTGAGTCAAGGCATTGTTTATTTTGTGCTGTTCTATAGTTCTTCATTATCTCTGCTTTTTTTCTCTGTAGAACACTCATCCTCAAGCGGATGAAGCTTTCAAGACTCTTGCGAATGCCTTTGACATTCTGAGTGATCCAGTAAGTGTAATTAATGTTATATGGATCTCTTATTTGATTTCTCATTTCTTATTACTGTGAATCAATTTTAGTCGCTGGGGGAATGAGAATAAGATTTGGCACCCTTCGGTTAAGTGTATAAATTTTATATCATTGCTGTTTAAGTTGTGATGATTTGTTTGTAGACTTTATGACCATGCCACATTTGTTTATTCATAAACAGGAGAAGCGTTCTAATTTTGATGCTGAAGAAGCTTGGAAAAGAAGGGCAGAGGAGAGGGTAAGTTGAAGAGCTGCCTGTAACATCATTCCAAGAAAATTAACTCTCCTTACACTGAAACTGACTGAAAGCACGTTATTGTCTTGTATTCATTCCCTATTTTGTGTTAAATATTTCAGGAGGGACGTTTCGGCCCTGCTAGTCCTGAGCAATTTTTTGCCGATCTAGGACGAAAGATGCAAGAGGTAATTACCACCTATATGTAGCACTTTTATTCCAGTCTATTTTTTATTTATAGCATCTTTTGTTTTTCTGTAACAAGTGCCCTATTGAGCATATATAGTTGTATCAGTGAGCAATGCATTGATTTGCATGTATCGAGTCCTGAATAGTACACTTGAAATATCCAGTTGACTCGGATTCAAGTTTTCCCAGTTCCACTCTGACACCTCAGGCTGGAGACGTAATTTTTTATGTCACTCACAGATCTTGCTGTTCATTGTAATAAACTAGTATTAGAATCAGCCTCCCACTAAAAAGAGTTGGAATTTTTGACGCATCGCTTCTTAATCGGGAATTTCTCAAGTGACCATTTTGTTTCGGCGACGTTGCAACAGTTTTGCCGCCTATCTTCATTTTTTGAGGAACAGCTTTTGAGTATCTAAAAGGTTTTAAAAGATTCAAGATTTGAATAATGGTGCAGAATATAACCGAAATCAACTGAATAACGTCAGAAAATTTCCCTTCAAAGAGTGGGGAAACTTTCGAAAAAAAGTTAAGGTACGTTTTCTGTTTCCTGTTTTTGTGTTGTGACCTGAAATAGGGACAATGGGAGCAGTTATTTTCGGGTTTTTTCAGGCTCGGTTATTCTCTTCCTATATTGCACTGGCTACATTGTTTGTTGTTGTTTACACACAGATGCAGAATTACTTGCACTGCAATACGTGTGACGGAAAACATCGTCGTTACAGCACAGACCGGTTTGTTCTGACCGCACGGTTTTGCGGTCGGTGTAACACGAGACACGCTGCAAAAGAGGTATGTGGACAGTAAATGCCTCCACTTACAGAGTCATAGAAACCATTTTGGTCTTATGTTGTGTTTTTCATGAGTATCTTTCTGCACCTAATTCAACGTCGTCGATAAATGGCTCTGAAAATATCGTAAACCGGGCGACAGAAAGTTTCTTAATTTTAGGTTCACATTGAAGTCTGTGATAAACCCGGGGGTAGTGACGCTTGCCGTTATCAGCGTGCAAAGAAAGGAATCCGATAGTCCAAGGCTAGGGGATTTTTCAGCTTGGCTATTATATTTTGTTAAGAATTTTTAAAGGAAATTCAGGTTACAGAAGTACCATAAGATATGACATTTTTGTGAGACCTAGTCAATAAGTGGGTATGACTTTCAAGCTAGTATATCAGATGCCTAAAATTGGTTTCCTTTGTACCCTGGTTTTGTGGAGTTTTTTTGAAGTTAGAGAATCTACATTTATATCTCATTTTGCATTAGCACGTTGTATTCAGTGATGTACCAAATGACCTTTTAATCAAGAGCATTCTCGAGAATGTTCTTCACAGAGTCGAAAAGGCACCAAAGAGGAGGTACTGAAGTGACCCCAAAAGATACTAGATGGTAAAGACTGGGAACCATTATCACTGAGACGGATTTACGAAAGTTTAACTCGAAAAAATTCACTAACAGGTGAATATTTTTAAGGTGCCCTATCCCGGAAGAAACTCCTGAAATATCGCATATTTATTGAGGTCGGTACTATCTGATTCGGTTTCTGTTTATGTTTTATGTGTGGTTTTATTCTTCAGGGAGATCTGTGGGCAGAGAGTAGTTTTCTTGGCTATAAGCTGCATTTTTATGCCTGTATGGAGGGTGAAGTGTTTGATGTCACTGAGTGGGCAGCTTGCCAGGTGTGGTTTCATGCACGTGGTACATACTAGTTTAGACTTGCTCTCAGTCTTTCGCGGTTGTTGGTGCGCTCCTGTACCTCGCGCTTTTTTACTCAAGTTTTTAGCGTCGCATATCCAGGGATTTTTATTAAAATTTTCTGTAGAGGGACAACTGGTATTCATGGGCGAGCAAAACAAGATTTTGATCTGAACTTCTTTGTAAGAAAAATATTCCTTTGGATGCTCAAACCAGGCAGGAAAAATTATCCTCAAAGCTGGTCAATTTGCGCGGTACCCGGCCGGCCCTTACCTAGTGAAACCCTTGCAAATCTTGCGCTTTCCGAGCTCGGTTTTCGCAGCTCGACTCGTGGTCAAGTCTAATAGCAGTTGTTTAATATCAGTAGGTGATGATATCCTTGGTTTATTCATTTTCAGGGTATTGGCAGTTATCGTGTTGAGCCTAATCCTCATACAGTGCATCTGAAACTCAAGACTCGCCAGTCACATCCTAGTGGCTTTAGTTCCAGGTCAGGCATTCTCTTACACCCCGTCCACATTGAACCGGAGGAATTTGTAAACGGCGTTTTCACTCTGAAAACGGATCAAATGTTTTCCGTCCACACTACGCCGAAGAAATTTGAAAACGCAACAATCACCGGTCATTTTGGATTTGTGTTCGACAAAAACTCCGCCAGGGAAATTACACATACATCGTGAGGTCATCGTTTTTGAAAAGCTCCGTTTTTAAAATGTTTTCCACACTAAAACGCAAAGCCGGCGTTTTTCAAATTCCTCCAGTTTGAAGAGCTCCGTTTTCGTGACGGATTAGTGTGGACGGTAGGTCTAGCAGTAGAAATAAATGTCCTTGCATTGTTTTTTACCATCGCTACGCTCTTCTCTTCCTTTCTTTCCTCGTCTTCGGTATGCTTCTTTTCTTTTTACAAGTTACGGCAAAACGTGAAAACAACAGTATCTGTTTCCTATTTCAGATCGGAGGAGAGAGATTTTGAGAATTTCATGCGCGCATTTTTCGGACAGTTTCCCCCGGAGAGGGAAAGATTTCAAGGAGCAAGCAAGCCGCAGAAGAGACGAAGGAAGAAAAAACATTGAAAGATCGCGAGTACAGACCAAGGTTATCGTCATTATGTGCATAGCAGTGCCATTTGATTTTTTTAAAATTATTAAAGGGAAAATAAAACTAAAGGTGATCGGTAAAGGTGTTATAATATGAGCTAATATTGAGATGTTTGAACGGTTAACATCAACCTCTGGTGAGGACACAAATTTCTGCCTTAGAAGTTATGAAATGAAATAATATGCCCCAACCTTGAAGAGAATCCAAGGTTTGTTAAAAAATCTTGTCTGGTCGGCGTTAATTGGGGTAAGGAGTAAAGAGTTTTGTATTAAATTTATTGTAACTCAAAAAAAAAAAGTTATGTAAAAAAAACCCGATATTTTTCCAGTTAAAATATTCATTCCATTGTATGCCTTATGTCGCATGACGTTTTGCTTTGAAAGAGATATAAGAAACAATTATATTTCAGTAGTTGTTGTTAAATCAGAAATAAACATTTTTCATTATATTTCCTTTGTGTGTAC
Organism: Orbicella faveolata; assembly: GCF_042242905.1. NCBI lineage: Eukaryota > Metazoa > Cnidaria > Anthozoa > Scleractinia > Merulinidae > Orbicella > Orbicella faveolata. Next base: position 23,336,974 of record NW_028301541.1, on the reverse strand, counting down.
TGATTCTTTCCTGATAGGGCCCCTTCACGTGAGCCCAACCGGGCTGGCTCTCTTTCCGAGATCTCGCCCATCCACTCTTTCCTTCGTTAAATTTCCGATGTGTTTACATTGGAAGCCGGGCTGGCCCGGTTACCGAGATGAGAATTTTCCCATAGAACACTCCAGCCCGGTGACCGGGACAAAACCTTCTTTGTGGGAAAGGCATGAGTATGAGTGGGAATTAGGTAGTGGTTTTTTTTTAGCTGAACCAGGTTTGAATCCCTCTCCAAGAGTCACGTGACCCGAGTGTCTGGAACAACTTCCCTTGCTCCCTCAAAATGTCTTACTTAAGACCAACTGCAACTCATGTACAATGTTTGAGAAACTTTTTTTTTAATCAATTGCTTTTTACTCTCTTGGCAGTACAAATTCGTGATTTGTTATTTCCACTGGGAATCAACGATTAGCACGTTCCTAAATGAATCAATGTTTCATCAACCACTTACGTTTTATGGGATAAAGAAACGATTGCAAGCCTTTTGAGTGTTCCTACAACATCAAAAGAGGTGGTTCAGCCCGAAAAAAGCGTGTGTGGTTTCTTTTAATCTATATAATTTCCAATTAGTTTACTGGTAAAATAGTCAACTGGCTATTGAATTAACTCCAATTATAGTATAAAATAATACAAAAACCTAAAATCGCGCTCTTGGCTTCCTTTCGCAAAGCCTTTTAACTATTAAACCAGTGGGGTGTATAATTCATGACATGACAACAGATCCTTCACAATTCTACAGGTACATTACAAAACCGAAATCTTCAATGATAACGAAAACGCCAACAAAGTTGTCGCTATTTCAAAAGAATGAAAAACAGCATCATATTAACTTACAACAGATTTGTTTCGCTGGCTATATGAATTAACACAATTTGTTTACACCGAGGCTTTTGACGGCGAAATAAGCACATGGTGCCCATGCAGTGACTGTCGCTTTGCAACACAGATTGCACTCCCTGTTGAATTCCAATGACTTTATGAAAGCACTGTAAGAATAATTCTTCCCTTGGTTCTCTTCAACATAGACACTGCAGACTCGTGCGCGACTCCCACGAGGCTCTCTCCATTCACAGCTATAATCTGATCACCACGTTTCAGTCGTCCATCACGGGCCGCAGCGCCAGTCGGGAAGACAGTTTTGACGTAGATTGGCAGGTCGCCATGGGGACTCCCATGCCCGCCCACGATACTGAATCCCAGGCCCTCGGGTCCTCGTTCTAGCTCGATAATTTTCGGTTCAAGAGGTCTGAAAGAAAACAAGTAAAAGTTTCACCACTGATTTAAATGCAGTGATAACGCATTTTGAAATTCGACAACCGACTAAGCCTGTTTGTCAAATATCACGAAAACTAACAACCTTCACATGATAATTGGGATGGAAATCACACCAACGCTTTCAACTAGTTTCTGGAAATCTTCGGATCATTTTCAAAAATCCTCGGATGGGCTTCGGAAACCTTCAGTAATTTTCTGAAATCTTCGTAAAAATCTTCGGATGGACTTCGGAAAACTTCGGAAATGTTTTGAAAACTTCGTGTTGGCTTTAGCAATATTTGGAGAGCTATTTGAGAACTGAAATCTGTTATTGGCGATAAAAAAAATCTGTGTAGTTTACTTACGCCTCATCTCCTTCTTCATCGGACTGAACAAATTCAACATTTTCCTGCGCCATGGAGGAAGTCGGAGAGAAACCTGTCGGAGGAAGACTGCTAACGGATGAGGGATCGGGACCAACTTCCGGTTGTTCTGGGTCTAAAGTAAGGATGGAAATAAAAATTACTGCGAGTTTGTAATACAAGCTGAGCGTAGTTATCTTTGAATTGCTTCCTAAACGAATTCAGATTAATTAGCAATGGTCATCTACAACGAACCTTTAATATCCATAATATTTCAGTTGGATGATGACTAAACAAATGTGGTAATCGTGAAATAATCTTCTGCAACTAAAAGTGTCGCCAGTAAAAGAAAACAAAACAAAAAAAAATCCAGTCGATGAATCATGTTTCAGTGTACTAACCGAGTGGCACATGGACCGAGATATTTTCCATGCTGCTCATTGATTCGGTCCCAGGATATATGTTGGGCAAACTGCTCATTGAGGACGGCCGGGAACTGGTGCCGTGCTTCAGGCGAGCAACTTCAAGAATGACACGACCGGTGGTGCGCTAAAAGAAAACGATATGTGTATGAAATGAGCATTCTGTTCGTAAACATTGACTGTGGTCATAACGTAGTTTCGATTAGCCTGAGAAGTAGCCTGAGTATCGGGCCTTCCTAAGAGGGGTGAGGGGAGCAGGAAAAGAAGGAAGGAAGGAGGGGGCGCAGAGTGGAGAAGCCAAAAAGCCTGATGGTCAGGCTACCTTAGTAGCGGCAATATTCCCACCCAGTTTGCAGTGCAAAAGGAAGTTATTCTCAACTTCAATCTTGTATCTCGTGTCGGTAAACTCCTCAATCTTCGGCAAGTAAAGAGAAGGAGTCAGAGCGATCCATTTTACCTTCAGTACAGCAGCAGCTATATCTTGAGTAGCGTTCTTGAGATCTTCGCCGTTTACCGAGAGGATCTGGTCACCAGCAAGAAGACGACCGTCAGCCTCTGCGATGCCTCCTTTGACCTGTTAATCAGAGTAGGAGTTAACATATGGGATTGCAGAAACGTCTGACCGAAAAAAGAAAACAACAGCGACAACAGTTCTCCGAAGAAATACGTAAACTTCCCAAATTCATCGTTTTTCCGCTGCGAAGGGTTCTGTAATAAATTTGCAAAGTTAAAGGAAGACTGATAATTTTTCACGCCAGGGTAAATTGTAGTCGGCAAGACAAGGCGACAGAGAGCTGCCTATTTCGAAGTGACGATTTCTATTGGAGAGTGTTAGTTGGGAAGACAGAAGGTAGATTAATTAAGTTAACCCTAGTAATGTTAACCACAACTCACCACGTCTGAAACGAATACTCCTGTGTCATTCCTGTAAGAAAGGAAAAAATAAAAAAAGAACATTAAAAAATAATAAAAATAATCTACAATTGTAAAAGCGCCAGACAACTTTCGGTTGCTTTAGAAATAATAATTACAGACATCGTATGACAACTGAGCTATCCTACCTTCTTCCAACAATACTTAAACCCAGTCCCTGCCCAGGAACCTTGTTTAAGTCTAACGTGAGGTACTCAAAGGCTTCTAGTAAAGAAAAAAACTTTGATTAGAGACAAAGGACCAATAGCGCTTGCAACTGGGTAACATCCCAACAAACTACTCAATCTACTGCCTCCAAGAGTTCGGGCATACCTTCATCTTTAAACTGGGACTCGTCCCTGAGAACAATCAGTCGAACAACAGCTGGAGTCTGTCTGAGAGCTGTGATGGCCATGTCATGTGTTGCCTCGCGTAGATCGACATGATTCACCTAAAAAATCCAACAACAGCAACAACAGTTATGACAAGCACAGTTCAACTGTGTAGAAAGTCTAAAGCTGTTTATCCATTCACCAAAAAGTTCCGGAAGTTTCCGTCAGAATGTAAATGGTAAGACAATTTTGGCTCCACCGACCGGAAAATTTTCGAAATAAACGGAACGTCTTGTAAGATAGTCCAATATTTCTAACCGAAATATCCAAGTGGAAACTCTGCTTGCAAATTGCAATTTTTCACCGCCATTTTGGAATTATGATCAGGTCGAATTCGTCCTAGACTTTCTCAGTTTCTCGGTAAATTGTTTTTTTTATATATATAAGTCAATGGTAAATAGACAATCGTAACGAAACTTACCATCAGGAATTTTTGCTTAGCATTTGCACAAACCGTTGACAAACCGGTTTCTCCGTGTAAATGGTAAATGTTTAAAAAGCTCATAACTTAGACTTAGTGGAATATGTTTTCTCGCGCTTTTCTCTAGTTACATCTTTCTCTTCCAGTCGGTCTCATTGGGTTTTTCGCTTGCATCCGCCTAGGATGCGTTAATGTTATCCTCCCAAACATGCTTAAAAATCGCAGATTTCTGCGAGTAGCACAGCGCTTTTCCACAAGCGTATTGCACCTCGCGGGAAGCAAAGGCCATGTCCTTTAACCTACTCTAAAAAATAATCAACAGAAAAACCATAAAATAACGTGATCTTACTTCTAGAATTTGATCGCCAGCCCAAAGTCTGCCATCTTTAGCCGCCGCTCCATCTTCATACACTTCATGGATGACGATGGCGCCCTGAAAAATGATCATGAATCAGTTGACGAATTCTCTACACCACATCTATACATTCCTTTTACAGTTACTTCTGAGAATTTAGTGCAACATCAGTACCGAAAGTGCGACTTACCAGCAGCGTATCTGCACCGCCAACTATACTCAGCCCGAGGCCTGTGTTGCCTTTAGGAATCTCTATCACACATTCTTGACCGGGAATGATCGGTGTAGTGCGGGGATCTGGGGGCGGGGTTAATGTCGGCGAAGCAGCTGTGTACAAAACATAACCAAGAAAAGAATTCGTCAATTCCCAAAACCCTCATAAATGGCAACCTACTGACTAGTTTAGTAAGGCAATCGAAGTGAGCAAGGTTGTTAAAAAAAACTTACGGGCTGCTTCTCTGGGAGACTGCTGGACAATCTGAACTACAGGCTCAAAAGCTTGCGGTTGTACTGGTTCACTTCCCGATGCCACAGGACTTCCTGTCGGCGCACTTCCGGTCGGCAGACTTCCGGTCAGCGCACTTCCGCTTGGCAAACTCTCATAGGCCTTTTTAGACCACTGAGGACTCTCTGCTTTCCTCGGACTTTCGGGTTTTTCTGGTTCTGATATAGATCCCCTGACTGGTTTCTTGGCAACAGGAGGTCCTTTCTTGTGAACACGAGGACTTCCGGTCTCCCTCCTCGGGGAAACACTGGAGGATGTTGGTTTATCGGAAGCAGGTGGACTTCCGACAAGTGCCTGTTTCCTAGCAACCACAAGTGACACTTTCCCCTTGGTTCTCTTCAATATAACAACGGCCTGTAAACAGATATGTCGTCAGAAAAGTTTAGCGTGAACAGTTAACATATATTACCACAATCATCACTTATAAATGTTACGTCACATTATTTACCTCAGCATGAGTCAGTCCCACTATGGGCTGATTGTCCACTGCGATTAGTTGATCTCCTTTTCTAAGTCGGCCGTCCTGAAGAAAAGCAGAAAAGGATAACTTTCAAACGCCATTTTTTTTCTCGCAGAATCACGAATCGAAGAATTAACTGAGCGCACGGTTTGCCAGCTGCAGCGAGGTCTCTAGGTAACATAACGTTGCACATGCCAAGGTACCGCCAAAATTGCCATTTCCACAAACACTTAGAAGTCTGAAAGTTTTGTAACACACATATTTGTTGCCTTGTAATTCAACAACACAAGCTCATGGAATTGATGTACCTTTTGAGCAGGGCCTCCCTCAGTGATGTCCTTCACATAAATGCCCGTCTCGCCCTCACCAAATCCTGGGCCTTCTACTACAGCGAATCCAAGACCGGTCGCACTCTGTCAGAGACAAAAATCTTGACGTTAACAAAATTAGACTTCTAGACACCACCACGATTTTATTTCTGACAGCAGCCAGAAATGAGAAAAACGCCCTTTAATTTGTTACTCACTTTAATCATTTTGTTGTTATTCGGATAATTTAAGCGTTTGGGTTGAACCAAATAACAATTTTACGAGTAAAATTCACTGTCAACACACCTTAACAAAGTCAATAACCTCAACCTTCTGACCCCCCGAGAGTTCCTTCAAAAGCGTGGGTGAAACAGCGATACCCTCTGCAACCGGTGGAGGACTGGAACTAGGGCTAGGACTTGACCGTCTGGGACTTCCGGTCTCTCTTCGTTGTGCTGAGGGTGACGACTCGACGGTACGAATATTAAGTGGTTTCAGTTCGGGTTCGAACCACTGATGGCCTCTGGGAGATTCTTGAGCCGGCGGTGTCCTGGATCGACTAAGGAAATCAGCGGCTTCTTGTGACCGGCCTAACACAAGTTGAACATCTGGCGGGGTGTTCTGTGAGTTGAGAAGAAAAATATATGGTACATGTATCAACTCTGTGCCATTCACAACGAAAATGTTTTACGTACATGTTGGCCATTTTGGCAAAGGAGGGCTATTCATAACGTTTATGTCCACTTTGGAGTGCGTTTTTAAAAAGAAACATCCGTTTGCAAATAAAAAAGAAGTAAGAAAGTGTAGAAGGGCCTTAAACGTTTTGAAAGCGACTTCCACGAAGGTTGTTGAGAATGGCGCGTTTTCATCTAACGAAAACGAGTTTATCAGCCGTAATTTTACACTTCGACTTACCTTCAGGATTGCGGAGGCCTCGTAATGAGTTAACCCTCTAATGGAGACTTCATTAACCTCCAGGATCTCGTCAGCTTGTTGGATTTTTCCATTCCTCTCCGCTGGCCCGCCTGGCTTGACGTCCACCACAAAAATGCGATTTGCCGCTGCGCCTTTGCCGCCCGCGATACTCAAACCTTGTAAAGAATAACAAGAAAAACAGGTTATAAACAGGATTCTCACCAGTGAAAGCAGTAGGACCTAATTGCGAGTGTCAAAACATTAGCATTTCCCTCGACTCGACAAGAACTTGTTGGGAAAGAACTGTTTTTACTTACCTAATCCTGTGCCTCCTTTCACGAGATCCGCGAAAATAAAGTCGCCAGTAACATCCGGGTATTTTATCCTTAGTTGTCCTGGAAACGATATACAGCAAGTAAAAATGTTGACAAATGAAGTAAAGTAAGCAAACTATGTTAAGAGACACGCGTCACACATCACGTGGTACGTTTTCCTGTACCACGTGATCCTTTCTTCTTTTTTAACTCCAACCTCGTCTCAAGGTAGAGGCAATGTATCACGTGATGCAGGGGGAGGGGCTGAAAGGAGTGCGCGCATTGTCCTCGCGCGTGCCTCCTGCGTCTTACCTCAAATACTGACTTATTAGACAACCCAATAAAATCAAGGGGCTAACTTACGTTTTCTATCCTCTTCGCTCCTGACCACATTAAAACGAGGCGGTAGATTTATCAGCTTGCTCTCAATCTCAGCTTGCACACCGTCAGTCTTGACAACGGTTGTGATTGGTTCCTCCAACTCGTCAGCTGTCAGATTTTTGGCGGGGATTGGAATGTCTTTTCTGAGCGACTCATCTGAAGGTAAACTACCTGCCTCGGCCGAGGGCCTGGCACTGGTCACCGTCACACTACTGGGCTCCACCTTGTAAGAGAAGAGACAAAGATCCTATTTACTAACGAAAAGCACTCCCCACGAAATTTCGTATGTTCTCACACGGAAACGGGGGAGGGAGAGACCTTTCGCAGGAGAACAACTAACATCTCATACATGTATAATGAACGATGCTATTGATATCAAATACGCCATATACCCTTAAATCCGGGTTATATCACCCCTCCCCCCGCCTCTAATTCTGCTAATACGCCCAGGCTCTGGTTACTGGTTATTGCGTCAGCTGTTAGGAGTAATGTTAGAAGAAGGGTCCAAATGACAACAATTAATCACAGAGCATATTAGTTTAGGTTATTTTTTCAAGCCTTTGTTGGGTCTCCCGACCCCACCTACTTTGGAATATGCTCCTCAAGTTCCAAAGCCCACCCATATCCCCTCTCAAAGTTACATAAGCCCATGGCTAACCGAGATTTCACGGGACATCTCAGGGCTTCAGTACCAAGATGAAATCTTATTTTAACGTAATAAGACGCGACAAAGTTTTTATAAAGTGATTAACGATGTACCGCACTGTTCTTGTTCAGTTTGGCGTTAGCATATCTCGGTGAAATCAAATTAGAGCTTAATTATAAGCCTTGTAACACTAGACGCGACGAATATAATTAATACAAAAACCTACAACTAAAGCAAAATAAATGCAAATACAATGAGAGAGTCACATAAGATTTTCAAACCATACAAAATGTCAGTTGTTAAGACGTCATCAATTATAATCCGCTTATAAGTATATTATTTAAATCGTTTTGAAGTCTTAATTTACGCGTAAAAGACTTCGTTTAAAAAATATTGAAAAAGAAAAAAAGTACCGAAGCAAAAATGATACGAAAATCCTTATAAAACTCTTTAGCATCAAAACACTCAATATAGCTAATGTACAACTGCGATGGTCGACGAAATACTCGGAAGCCGATCTCTTGTAATTTACCTTGAAAGTTACAACACGTTAGCCAAATAAGGTACAAATATATCCTGAAATACTCAAGTACGAACACGCTTCATAAAAGGAGTATTATTTTAGTATTATTTTAGTTATTACCTCAGAGATGTAGCTTCTGCCCAGTTTTAAACCCTTCGATTTGCCAAAACGAAACGGCATTTTACAACGACGGGAAAATCCACTTATCCGTGAAGATTGCAGTAGCTCTGTTATTGTTCGCTACGAAAGTTTTGTTGCAATATTTCACGCAAATGACGCGTTGTCTTCCGTTCTTACAGTTGATGTGTTTTGATCTTTGCCGAATAACATACGTTTCCAATCTGTTTCTTCCTCCATCGAAACGCTGTAGAAAATTATAATAAATCCAATATATCTTATTGCTAAAACGTGATCTTTTCTCGATAAATCTCCATCAAAGACCCCGAAATTTAACACTTGTCGGAAATAAATCTTATCTCTCGGGCAGTTATCAAATTTATCCACCTTTTCTTTTTATTTCACTCTGTTAAGCGCAAAAATAATAATATTTCTATTTCAACCGAAACTTTTTGTTTTCTCTTCCCGTAATTGACAATCAAACGCAGAACTCTCCAATTGGAAAAGAGAATCTCAATTAATTAATAACAAGCAATTAATCATTAACGAGTTTAGGCTAAAACCAAACACAAATCTTTGTAGAAGATTTTTTTTTTTACACCGACTTAAACCTGTTGCCAAAGATCGGCAAAAAATCATTAAGACAATTCTCGACATCAACAATAGTCCTCGCTATATTGTGTTCTCAGCTTAAACATTTTCTCTAGTCCAATTCTGAGAAACCAAACGCATACTAAAAAACGGAAATCATGGATAATTGCCACAAAATCCCACTTAAAAACCCTTCATATTATCATCCTTACGGTAACAAGATCCCCGCCAAACAGACATGAAAGTCTCTTATAACTTAATCTCTTTAAAAAGTATCACGACGCTAGTTTTCTGGCCTTGTTTACATATTTGTTGTTGTCACTTTTCTTGTTACATTTTTCAGCGCTATACATTGCTAGTAGCCTCTTACACAGACGCTCTTTGGGCTCGTCACGCAATCTTCCTGACGAGCCCAAAGAGCGTCTGCGTTAGAGGCTGCTTACATTATTGAGGGTGACTTCAGGCATGCGCGGTGGTTTGGGTGGAGCCACTGTTCTGACAACAAACCGCACTGGATTCTTGGCTCGCTTGATAATCTCCACTGCCTCGTCATGTGACGCGTCACGAAGATCGTGCCCATCAACCTAACAGGGGTAGAATGAGTAGGCTTAGAAATACGTTTTTACTAAACAACTTTACAAGTCAGTCAAACCAAGCCTAAAATCCTCACTTCCAAAATCTGGTCACCAGTAGCCAACGTTCCTAAACGCGCAGCAGGACTGGACTCCAGTACATGCCTGATAAAGATTCCTTTGAGGCCCATGCCCTGGGGTCCGACTTTGCCACCAATGATACTAATCCCCAGGCCACTGTCAGGCTCGCGGTTGAGTTCCACCACACGAACTCCTGGTTCATCGTAGATGGGGGGTCTAGCCGGTTGAAGCAGGTCAGGCAGGTTTTCTACTCCCTCGGGAATATTGTACTCTTCAGATTCCTCTCTGAAAGTTTGAATGAACTGGGCGTTAAGTTAAGACACGCTCTGTCTAATACAAACTGGGCTATAAATTAAACGAAACTTCAAAAAAACGAACCAAAACGGAAGAATAGCATCAAGGTAACGCTAGAAAGTAAAAGATCAAAAACGGGTTGCAAAAACTCATAACGTTATCACCTTCTCTGCTCTCGCTCAGCTTCAACCTCCAGGGACTGGGACGACGAGTGTACTGACGACGTAGAGCTGTCTTCCAGGAAGGACGAGGGAGACTGTTGAATAGCTCGTGCTGGCGTCATTTCACTACGAATGAAAGTGAACCTGGAGAACAACATGAGATGGGTGAGTTACAAAACAAAACGAACAAATTAACAACACGTTGAAAATAAAAAATTGTACAGAAATTAATTCAGAAATACTTACACGATGTCCTTCAGCAAAGATTGCTTTCTGAGCACAGACCTGCAAGAAATAAACAGGAGTAATGTTAACGATACTGTTTCCTTGGAAACGCCATTGTCGTTGGTGAGCAACGGGACGTCAAGTGCTCACGACAACTTTAATTTTGCAGTACTGATGTCCTTACCTGGCCCTGTGGCCTGATAAACTAATCATGCTTTCATCATTCACGGAAACAATGTGATCTCCAACTCCAATCCGTCCATCTAATCCCACCGCACCGCCCTTAAGTACAGACTTCACCACACAACCACAGCCGTCTTCATCACCCTTCAGAGTCAAACCTGGAATGACATGGAAAAATACAGCAAATGAAACAGTTTAAATTACTTGTGTGTAACATGGCTTGGCGAAAGCACGGAGTAAATGGCGCGTTGGAAAGTACCAGGCATTCTAGTGATTCGGAAGTTCTTTCCAGATCCAAGTGAACATTCCGGAAACTCGAGAAAATTGTCATCCGTTGCTCGATTTTTCAGGAAACATAAAGACAGAAAGATGTCAAAACGTTCTATGCACGGTTGTTGGCTGTTTTGTTGGCTGCAAGGTTTGAAAAACTAACAGAAAAGTCAAGTCAGACCCGTCCACACTACGCCGCAGGAATCTGAAAACGGAGGTTTCTTTCTACAGTTAGGCCTACTGTCCACACTTATCCGAAAACGCTCTTCAAACCGGTGAAATTTGAAAATGCCGGCTTTTCGTTTTCCTGTGAACGGAAAACACTTTGAAAACGGAGCTTTTTCGAAAACGACGGCGTTACAATAATCATGTGATTTTCCTGACCCCGTTTTCCTCAAACACAAATCCAAAATGACCGGTGATTGTTGCGTTTTTAAATTTCTCCGGCGTACTGTGGAAGGAAAACAATCATATGATGCGTTTTCAGAGTGAAACCTCCGTTTTCAAATTCCTCCGGCGTAATGTGAACAGGACATCATTCTCCAACTGAAAACCCGAGTCACAAACAATCCACTTACCCAGTTTTCCAACCATCTGTCTTCGAATAGTGATAGTCTCAATTCTTGATTTAATATTATCAGGTAAACTGTCCATATCAATGGAGTCTCCTGAAAACAACAGCGGCGGTCCAAAGTCAAACTTTGATGACTGTTCACTTTCGCTACCACTAGACTCGTTATCACTCTCCTTTTCAACTTCGATATCACCCATCAGGGCGGCCTGTTGGTCTGAAAAAAAAAAAAATACACAGTTACAGGTGAAGGAACAAATCAAACAGCAAAGAGCATTATTTACAGTGTAGTGTTTTCGAGTCATTTGACGAAACCCAAGTGTGTGACTATTCAAATAAAAGCTTTTGAGCGGTAATGTAGTGTTGTTTATTTTGCTTACCACGGTAGACCTACATTCATTTGTAACTTTGAAGTCTTTGGATGAAACCTTAGTGTGTGACCATTCAAATGAAAGCTATTGGGCAGTACTTTCAAGTGGTACTGTGTATTATGCTGAAAAAGGTGGTTCTAACTTTTAAGTCTGGAGATCAAACTCTAGTGTGTGACCATTGCAATCAAAGCTGTTGAGTAGCTCTTTCATTTGGTACTGTGTATTATGCTGTAAAAGTGACTCGCCATTGTATCTCGCAGTGTCTGGTGGGCTCTCCTCGTATTCTTCATCGTCATCAGGCAAAGGTATTGGCCTGGCCACACCAATTCTAACTTTACCTGGAAGGTAAAGAGAATATTTAAAGTGAACAAAAAAACAAACGAAAGAAACTTCTGCATCACAGCCATCACTCTGCAATTAAAATGATTAACAAAAACCTTGCAATGCACTTCGAAGTCCTCTAACTTCTTTTCATTAACAAGCAAACGAACCAGGGGTTAACTTGAATTGTCAAACAAAATAAGAAAGACTATCAACAAAATACCATTTCCATTCCTGGCTATGAGTTATTAACACTGACCTTTTGGCGTTCCTTTGAGTGTCTCAACAGCAAAACTGAGTGAGGAATGTTCCAGGTTGGTATCGTTAACGGACATTAGACGGTCCACTGGCTTCAGGCGGCCATCTTGATCTGCCACACCTCCAGGTACCAGGCTCCGGATCACAATCACGGTCTTCTCAGGGGAGACTGGATCCTAACAATGGAAAAGTATCAAGAAAATTTTTAGTCAGCAATTACAGGTACATAAAAAATGTCCTGTCAAATTTATACGTCAATTAAGTTTCCAAGGGTACTGAGGTGAGAAAACTGGACAATAATGACAGTCCCACATTGCTATTATTTACTAACTGTTTTTGCAGACACTATCAAGCTGTATTAAACATAATTTACCATGTTACATTGCACAGTAAGCCTGAGATTAAACACGCTACTCAAACAAAAGCATTAAGCTTTAGTCACACCAAACTGACACAAATTTAACTACCATGACACTCTTTCTGTGTCATCACACTCGTGTGTCTGGAGTATTATCATTTCAATTTGTTTGTCCGGTATATGAAACTCACCTTGTAATCCAAGATACTAAATCCCAGTCCTCTATCCCCTTTTTCCAGATCCACATACTCAATCTCCTCAGTCCACATGGACTGCGACATAGTGGATTCATTGAACCCGGTGGGACTGGGGCTATCAGGCAAGGCAGACAGCATGGGGCTTGGAGTCGTTATATCCATGTCAACATATCCATCATCTTGAAAATATAGTATAGCTATTATTACTAACAGTGTAATAATAACAGAGAGTGTCTTGTTCCTATATGTTATAGTGTAGCAGGTGAGAAGGCTCTCATGTTTGGGCTGGGGACACTAGAGCCATGCATGTGAGATGAGACTAGCTGGTCCAGTGCACAGAGCTCACTATCAAGTCGAGTCGGGTCTAGGTTCTAAGGTCTCCCATGTCATTCTTAGACTTGCTTGTGTGCCAAAACCAAAACCCGGGAAGCAGCATTTAGTGAAAAATCCTGACACTGGAGCTCGCTCACACACTAGTTACAGTGTACCATACACATTAAAAGTGTTAGCTTTTACCATGAGTAAACACACACCGCACCCTATACACCCCTCTCGAACACAACCCATGTAACATGGACTGAAATCTTCTGATTGTCATGTTCTCTCACCTGGTCTCCGACTCTCATTTGGTGGGCTTTCCATGTCCAACTCAGCCTCTGCTGTGATTGGTTCATCCTCTGTCAAGTCACGTTTCCTAGCAACTACCAATCGAAAGTCCATTGGCAATCCTTGAATCAGTGCAACAACTTCTGAATGACTTAACTCAAGGACACTGACACCATTCACCTTTGAGGCAACAGAAATGATCAAAGAAAGAATAAGAATCTAGCAAGCAAGGAAATAACAGTTATAGTCATAAAATTTTTTTTTTTTCTTGGACAATTTTGTCCAAGGGGGAAAGGTGTAATGAGGTTAATCCCATATGAAGCACCACCCCAAGAGACAAGGCCAGATCACAACACTGCGAACTCTGTGCCCTTTTCTTTAAATAAGTGTGAAGCCAGTCACACAGATCACTGAGCTTTACAGGCACCAAATCCATGCAAAGAAAGAAGTCAAGTGGTGACCCTAAGCATGCACAAAGGGGATGCAATGAAAGCAGACACTCAACCTACAGTGTATAACATATGTACATGATGATTTAGTTATCCCAAGTCTTTACCTCCACTAGATGATCACCAGGTTGAACAATTCCATTCTTTCCCACAGGACCCTCAGGACTGACAGCATGTACTCTGTGCCATGGCAGAGAACCATCTGCAAAAATTGTAATAATTACAAAGGTGGTTAAGTCCGTTTTTGGGTGCCATGGTTAATCAGAGTATTTTTGGGCTAGTGGGGTGTGGAATGAAATGTACTGTAATTGGTGCAGCAATATGTATACCTATATTTACCACAAAAAATTTATTTGTAATACACTGTAAAGTACTGCAATGTTATCAACTGTAGTGCCAAAACCTGACCATTAAGAAATCTTTGTCTATTTAGTACAGAACACTTTTCCATTTCTTTGGTCAGTGACACAAATAAAAACTAGAGTGCATGTACCCGTAACTACTCCCACATAGCAAACCCTCATCCTGACGATCACATAAGACAAACTAGAACTACCTGTAGACTGTAGTAAGAGTTATTAATTACACTGTACATGTACATGTATATGAAACAAATAACATAGCCCTTTTGACTGCCTTTGAATCAAAATCCTATTTGTTGGTCACACAATTTTTTCCATGTGTCAAGTAAAATGTCAAAGTGATGCTACAATGACCAGTAGTTTACATGTACATGAGTTACAATTTATTTTTCCTTACCCTGTGGATTTTGTGTTCCTTCTAAGCTGATCCCCAGCCCTCCACCTGATTGGAATTTTGATATATCTGCAACCTTTTGACATGCACGTAATAAAAGTAGTCACAATCACTGCTGACACACAAATGGAGAGACAGATGGAAAAAGTAAGGAAGAGGGGAGGAATTCATAAAGGACAAGGAGATGGAGAGCAGATGCAAAAATGACTAGCACCACCTTGATTATTAATAATACATACAGAAACGATTCCACCACATCTTACTCACCAAAATATCCACACTGTCTCCTAGCAGATTGCTGTAATGCTCCTTAACACTTTCTGGGTCTGTAAAAGTAAATATTTCTGTTCAATTACATTTTTCACTACAAGTTGAAATTAAAAATCCTAGAAATTAAAAATCAGGAAGCTCTGTAGGAAAGGCCTATGATAATTAACTTCCAAACACACTCTGTGTTCATGTATGCTGCACACCAAGTGTCCTTGAGAGCTGATTGGTTTTCTTTTACTTCAGATAGTGACACACTGCACACGTAACCCATACCAGTCTTTGGTTCCAGAGCAACTGAATCCACATGCACCACAGATGCATCAGCTAGACTTGCACTGGACTGCGCACTCAGTGAAGCTGTTGCAGTAACCTCATCTACAAAAGATGGTTACAAAAACATACATCCACATGTGACTAACACTTGAACGACCTCATGAAGAGATGGTTGAATGCATTCCTAGGAAGAGTGGTGGAGGTTTTTAGTACTGCAAGTAAGACATCAGACACTTTTCCTCTGTGCTAATCCCTGGTGAAAATCTTTTGAAGATCTTTAAGGATCTTCAAAGATATTCATTAAAATTGTTGAGGATCCTATTGATAAGACCTTAACAAGATCTTTGAAAATTCTTGCCAAGATCCTCAAAAGAGTTTAATACAACTCTGTATGCTTGTCGGCATCTGCAAGGATCTCAAACGATATTCATCTTTCTTGTCAGGATCTTTGAGCATCTTTGAGGATCTTGATCTTTCTAGCCAAGATCTTAGAGGATCTTCGAAGATATTAATGTTATTTCATTTAAAGATCTTCGCAAGATCTTTCAAATATATTTAAGAATCTTTGAAAGATCCTTATTGTTAAGGAGATGTACATGTATGAAGTTGAAGCCTTTTGCATAAAATACATCCTGTACATTAATGTACATAACATAAGTGCATCTCTTTGCACATATTGCGTGCCTGCTACTGTATGCTGTGTAAGTACTGTATAAGTTCCCTTTAATTAGTCATTCACTAACTAACCACATCTCATTGCTTACCAACAGGGGTCTGAGGCCTACTGAGGCGATGTCTGACATGTCGTGCGACCCTAAGTCTGACAACAGCTCCAGTTTGTTTGAGAATTTCCACAGCCTGCTGGTTATCTTTTCCATGGAGGCTGATATCATCGACTTCAATAATTTGGTCATTAACTCTTAACCTGCCGTCAACTGCGGCAGTACTTCCCTCTGCAATACTTTTCACGAAGATTCCTGATAATTCAGCTGAAAATACAAAAGAAAAAAAAATGAGACTTTCATTTTAGATGTTAGTTGACACAGCATGTAGCTTTAAATGTGGAATCCTCATTGAAATTTTAGTGCGGCACTTTTGACATACATGAGGGTGCAGTGGCTTCATGGTTATTGTGTTCACCTCCGAATCAACAATTTACATTATACTCTCACAGTACCCCTCTCCATCAAGGTTTATAAATACATGTTCATACCAGTAAATTGAATACCTGGGGGGGGGGGGGGGGGGTAGCCCTGTGATGGACTAGCATCCCATCCTGGGGGAGTACATGTGGAAACACTCCTAGTTACTTCATACTACCGAAACCAAAGATAAGTGCTATCCTGATTGGCCACTTGGCTCATATGCAGAGTTTAGATTAACTTTTTTTTTATCGAGTATGTTTACTTTTGACAAGCGATGCAAAATGTTATAGGGTTAGGGTTATTGTTAATTCATCGGGAATCGCCTTATTACTGTATTCTATGCCAGCATTAAACCTGTGTCACTGAGGTGATGCATGGCTCTAACATGTCTACAAGTTCAGTGCAGTAGCACATGTGAACATACCTGGAGACTGTTCAACATATCCTGCAATGGTAATACCCAAGCCTCTGCTGTCTTTCACAAGTTCAACATCAAATGTTTCTACAGGTACATCCCTGATTTCCTGCAAAAACATCAGTCAAATATACTGTGCATGATTAAGTTACTTAAGCCAGCAAACTCACACTCAGCAAACTCATTTACCTTAAAGTCAGTATTTCATTTTGCTAATAGTACTTGTCAGTACGTAAGAAAAATTATTTGGAATCTACATGTAAATATGGACAAAGTACATCACAGTTACATGGTACACTCATGCCATCAATGACTTAATCGTTATGTGATGCAACAAATACCTCTTCTCTGGAGGAAGCATCAACATTGGACTCATCAGTCACCAGTCTGGCAATAACAAGTTTGACGTGTTGTCCCACTTTACGCAACACCTGAGCTACCTGTTCACTACCCATGCCACCAACATTAACTTCACCAATTTGAAGAATGTGATCACCACTTCGTAGACGCCCGTCCTAAAGATAATCAACGATTACATGACGTGTCAGTATTATAAATTTCAAATTACAGCTACTGAACAGTACTCCTCTGTAGAGTTGCTTATTTCGCATCTTTTCTACCAATAATCATATTACAAGCAGTCCAGAAGGCACTCTCAGACAGAACGGTTAGCAGTGGAAAACACTGCAAATGTGGTTGGTCAAATGGCTGACAAGCTGTACCCTAGTTACTAATAACACCTTATTTACATATATATATATATAACTATATTCTAACAGATAACTACCTTTTAAAAATATTTTTCAAGCCTAAGTCTATACACACCCTATCGGCAACCCCTCCTGGTAAGATGGTCTTCACAATAACTCCAGTGCTTCTTCCACCAACAATGCCAAACCCCAGCCCTGAGCCATCATTATGTAACTCCACAGTCTCAATATGCCGCAAATTCTCCCCATCACCAGCCTGGAATATGCCAAGATCAGTTTTGTTAAGTATTACAAAGTAAATATATTTACCACACTGTATACATTATGTGCACCAAAGAAAATTCTCAAACAATTTCTGTACACAAGGTTTATGCTTTGTATGTGACATGATGTACTTACAGGTACTGTCACAGATGTGCGAGAAACAGTACTAACATCTGAGGGTGTACGAGACAACATTGAACTTGCTCCAGAGGTTGTACGTGACAAATTTCGTGACCGTGGAATTCCACCTCTGGCCACAATCAGTTCAACTTCCCCACTAGTTTGCTGTAAAACTCCAATCGCTTGTTGATGAGATACTCCGCTGTCAAGCTGTTTGCCATCTATTGCAAGAATCTGGTCACTTTCTTGTAGCCGTCCATCACTACAAAAAGGAAAGTACATATTCATGTCAATGTTGGTATTACACTAACTATTCAATTCTGCTGATTAATACCTTTCAAATACATTTTGGAGCAGCTACACTTCCAAAGGAGTATGAAAATTGTGCGAGTCTCGTGTGATGAGAGATGTCGCTACTGTGATGACTTGACAGCATTTTTTTATTCTTCCTTCTCAACCTCAATAATAATTCATCAAGTTAAAACAGAGAAAATCACAACCGTGAAGGAGGTTTGGATACCCGGTCGTAACTGGCACAGATTTTGATGATTTCACTACTCCATTTATTTCAGTTGAGAAGATATATCAAAAACTCAAGACGCTGAGAGTTTTTACTTGGTTATCCAAACACCTCAAATTTTGTCAAAAATACTCTGCTGCTCGTCGTATTTTCAACTCTCTTCTCGGTGTTTGGATATCTCAATGAAACACTGTCACTTGTGTTTGATATATTACTTAACACAATGAATTCTGCCAGTTTTCACACAGCTTCAACCAGCTTCTCTACGACCTTACTTCAGGTCCTTACACCAGACAGTCCTGTCTATACATGTGTACTTCTTCGTAAGTACGAAGGATCAGCTGGAATCTTATATATGTCGAATGAATCACTTCACCTTAGTTGATGTACTAAGCAACTTTGAGCCTGCCCAACAAACGCTGATTCATGGACCATGAGTTAAACACTGTTTAATTAATTTACCTTCCCGCAACACCTTCACGCTGAATCTCTTGGATGAAAATTCCTAACTCTCCACGATTTTCACTCTTCAATCCAACAACACTAAAACCCAAGCCACCTTGGTCTGGTTTCATCAACTTCACAGTCTCTACCTGACGACCTTGTGCCAAAGTTTCAATACCCTTTTGGAAGTCTTCATTCTTGCCAAATTTGGATTTCTTAAGCTCTTTAGCAATTTGATCTCTGTTGTCGTGAGGTAACTCAAATTCCACCTCAGCTGGAAGGTCCTCAGGAGATGAATAAGCATATGATGCCTGCTGAGCATCTAACCAAGCTTCAGGCTGACCATTCCTTGCAGCTGGTTCAACATTTTCATTTGGCCCTTGGTCAAATACACCAGCTGTAGAGGTTGGTTCATTTCTTATTGCGGTTTCTTCTCCTTCTGATGTAGAATGGTGTGGAAATACCAGTTCTCCTGTTGGAGAGAACTCAAAGTCTTGAACGGCTCCAGGTGGTATATGTTTTAGCTGTTTATTTAGCTCTTTCACAGACTGTTGTATGACCAGAAGCTGACGAAACAGAGGACTTTCCAACATCTGTTTGATTCGTTCGAGTTCCTCGTCATTATCAGTGTCTCCTTGGGATTTGAGCTTCTGTTGAAAGCCATCCAAAATTTCCACTGCTCGAGATGTATCTGATAGAAAAGAAATGAGACCAAAAAGGAATTAACTTTGTACGCCTTGTGTAGCTTCCCTCTTTATATTACTACTCTTTCTAATCTTGGTCAGCATAATAAAATGAAAGGTCAGGTTTGAGTGGTGTGAGTACATGTACAGGTAAAAATTAATAAGTTTTGTGCAGATACATACAGCAAAGGATGAGACTGTACACATGTTTCACTGATGAGAATTCTATCTAGATCCAGAGTTACAATTATCCCTGTAACATACCTCAAATAGTATATCTGTGACTAGTCCATTTATGAGTCAGTCACAAATCTAGGGGGAGACATCTCGCAGGCCCTCAACAACCACCCCCACCCCCCAACTTAATAGTGAAAATACTTCTGGCCATGGATTGGAAATTTTGTGGGATCCCACCTTAATTTAAGGCCTAAAGGGCTGGAATTATTTTGGCCTCACCAAAAAATGAAAAATCACACCAAGTGTATCCACAACATCTGATTGCCTGTAAATACAGGGGCGTATCTAGGGGGGCTCCTGGAGTGCCCATGACCCCCCTCCCCCCTTTTGTACACCTTTTTAAGCAAACAACCTATCACAGGTAGCAAAAATGACATGACAATCTGGTAAGTACCCTCACTTTGACACAATGTGACCCCCTCCCCTTTTTTGAAAAATCTTGGCTATGCCCTGAAATATACATGTACATGTAGCTTCTCTATACATGTATGTGTACTGCACTGTACCTGCCTGCTTTGGGTATGATTCTGTCAGCTTGACAAAGATTATTAATTAAAATTTGATTATCATCAATAAGATTATCCCAATTACACGTTGAACCAGTTTAATGTCGTAACATTACAGTCACATTAATCATGTGTAAACTATTAAATTAACAAATAGACATAACTAACAGTGTCTCAAACAAAAATTGAATACTGCAACAATATAGACAAATTAATAATTAATGAGATCACAAGTGTGAAAAGCATGCATAATTTTGTAAAAGAGGTTTGCATTAATCTCTTAGTCAAGATTACACAAAAATACATTTCCAGAATGTGCAAATGAAGAAATATGCCAAAAATTGCATCTAAACCAAAATCTGAGCCTGCTACTGTAGTTTGACACATATACTAAAGGAATTAGGGCATTCTCAAATTGCTGCTTGTATACATGTAGGTTTTGTGTTTTATCCCTTTATTTAGGGAAATACCATAGGGTCAACCTGTAGTTTTCCTTTTCAACTTTAACTTCAACTTCACTTTATTTTGCACTTACAGTTTTGAAATTACAATATTAGCATAACAAAAGAAAAAAAAAGATACATATATAACAATTAAAGGTGACAATGGTCTATAGTTTGTGCATGGAGGCTCAAGATGTGCTTTTTCTTGTATTTTATTTTCATCATCTTGAATAAATTACCTTGTCATCTTGTAAGGTTTAGAAATCCAGTTACATGTATACCCAATTTTGTAAAATGTTTAATAACGCTTTTATTATTCTTCACTGTATGTGTTCTGCATAAAGCCTTGTTCTCATATCCCGCCGATCTATCTGCGACATAGTCGCCAGTTGCAACTGACAGCGTTCGGCGATCTGTCCCAGTGGGTCCCCAGCGCATCTGTGATGGATTGCCAACGTAATCAAATTTGCGCGACATGCAAATCGAATTGCACAAGTTTGAACCATTTTACCTGTAAATATGGATCGAAACGTCTTACAGGAGTACGTTGCATCCGCAGATGATGTTCACATGAAATATTTTCATCGCCGACAACCGCCGACAACCGCCGGCTTGCCTGGGATAGATTATGATTCAGCGATAAATGTTCACATATGCCATAACGGTGTCCCAGGCCGTGCCAGCGGCTATGTCCCAAGTATGGCGGCAGCATATGAGAACCAGGCTTAATATGCACGGTGGTAACTATGCTCAATCATGCGTGCAATTTTACTATCTTTTCTAGATTTCTAGTTGCATTGTCACGGTGGCTGTTTGACACAGTTCTATAATGACAGGCAAATACTGCAGTGTAAGCTGTTCTAGAAAGCCATGCACTACCATGCTTTGTACAAAGGTCGACAATGTTTTAATTAGCTTTTAGCATTTTATGCTCAACAATAACCTGTAACTTAAATGCCAAACAATAACATATATATTAAATTATGGCATAAATGAACTACTCCACTGTATATCTATATTTAGCACTCTATTGTTAAGTCTAGTCAAAACAAAAAAAAACACTCAATTGCCCTCTGGTTAAGACATTGTGGATTACAAAGCCTTGAAATATTTGCGGAATGTTGACAACACTTTGCAGTTTGAACGCAAACGGTGAATAACTACGTATAAGTTTACAAGTAAATACATGTAAGCTTACTTCTACAATAAATTTAAGCCTACATGAAATGCGAATTTTAAAACCTTCGGTGGGATATCTAAATACTATATTAACAATGAAATTTTGGGAAAATGGTTCTAAGCTTTAATCGAAGGCTTGTAGACTCGCTAAATCAAGTAGTCCTCATATGAGGTTTAAAACTCACATAAGTCAGATCAGAACTATGGAATTCGAAGTGATACGAAAAAACCATACCGCATCACTGCAACACTTGAATGCGAGATACTTTTTAGTTAGACAAGATTAATTTAGGCAACAGTAGTGTAAATAACCCTTAAACCTTGATAGCTATTGCAGATCGCATATCGGGCAACCAAAACAGAAATGCTCACCTGATAAAATAGGCATATTGTTCGAGTATAGTTGCTTAGTTTCTGCGATACAGCGAGAAAGCTTGAGGCTATTTTGGCATGCAAAGCACTTCTCCTTAAAACCATAAATAACCTTTAAACCTTGATAGCCCTTACAAATCCCATATGGGCTACCAAAACTGAAATGCTTACCTGATAAAATAGGCATCGTGGTCGAATATAGTTGCTTAGTTTCTGCGATACAGGGAGAAACTTCGAGGCTTTTTCGGCATACAAAGCACTTCTTCTTAAAATTTACGATCTAGGGATCATAGCAAACTGATAAAATGCAGCATCTCTGCGAAGAATGCTAAGTAAACTCAGTGTAAATACCTGGAATAACTTGTAGTTTCGTATCGTTTGTAAATAGTAAACGAGAATGTAGGCCAGGCTACTAAGCTCTAAGTGCCAAGAATAATGCAATGCGAGCTCATTATATCGGCTTACGTCGGACGAAGCAAAATGTTCAAAATGGGTCAACAAGGGGGGGGGGGGGGGGGGGGCCGGTCAACATACAGATCTCACTGTCTGAGTCGGATTATTTCGACCTGTTTACTTTTTTCTTCACTGTCGCACTTCATGTCTTAACATTTCCTCCAACTAGACAATATGAACTCGCGTTTCTTCATTCCTTCATCAATTAATTTTTCCAAGTTTTGCCGATCACCCTCTTTGCGGGCTTTATAGTGACAACACAGAGTAGAATCGGTAGTCTTTTGGTATTCACACTTTTAATGCTCTGAGAGGAATTGTGTTTTGTGCAAAAAATTTTGTATTTTAGATTAGTTTAACAAGTTTTCTCCATAGTTTACCGTGTCGACCAAGACACATTCCTAATTGTTGTGAAACCTTGCCATCATCCCCGCGCCATTCATTATGCATCAGTTTACGATTGAAATCTTTGTGTGGTCTACAAACGTCAGAGATTTCACGCTAAAAGATCACGCTGATGAAAAAAATACCCTGGTGATCTAACACAGTACTTCATAACATTCCAAACTTTCCCAACGCCGAATGGTCCCGAATCATTTGATTTGCGTACTGAAATCAAATGATCGCCAGGATTTTTAATTTAGAGATTTTGAAAGGAAAGCATCATACAAGTTCATTAATTCCTGTATAAAGATAGCACTCGACATATTTTCTCTCTTTCCTGTTTTCCTCTTTCTGTCTTTTCTCACCCAAGTATTTGGAGGATTCCCGTCGCTGTCGTGTATAAGACTGTAGAACGCATTTCAATCTTTCAGCGATAGCACAGTGATTTCACAATCGCTAATTTTTCGCAAGCCTTGCGGGAAATCCACCAAAATCCTGCGGCTTTTCTCGAGAGGAAAACCACACAGAATTGGAAAGTAGGCCCATTTATTCCCCCAGTTCTTAACCCTTATGGAATTTTTTTGCTCTCCTGTGATAACGGAGGCTCTCTCAAGATATGCTTGTGACAGCGACACATGTTAAAGAGGTGGCTGAGAACGGCCAAGATAACGCCCATTAAAAGTGAGTATTAATATTTCTTCAAAAAATTCTTTCAGAGAAAAATGTTTCGCTTTAACATTTCTAGCACTTCATCAGCTTTAATCCGTATACTTTCTAATTTTCCATGCAAGGAAAGAAGCGGCGAGAACTGGATACTGATTTTGTATGAAAAAACTGATGTTTTCCTTTGGCTGGGTTGGTAGTTTTTGCTCTAAAGTGGATCGAAAAAAATGGGCAACATATTGGCGTCAATCACTTTATCAGAAAAAAAATCTGATAACATATATATTGAATAATAAAACTGATCTGATTGATATTTACTGTGCTTACTACAGATATCACAAAGATTATTTTGAGAACTTTGTATCGATGAGTTGCAAAGTTTGCTGTGTCGTTTGACTTTCTTAATCAATCTCGACTCCTGAGTCATTTGTCCGTTGTAAATTTCTGGTCTGTGAAATTCTTCGAAAAAAATTACGAATATATGAAGTTAGCCGGATGATAGTGGAAAAGCAAGGAAAAATACGGGAGTGCCCCCTTATTGCATTTGCCCTGCGGGCTTGTCTGAAATGTGAAAACTGTTGCGTAATGCTAAAGGATCTAAAGACCTTAACTTTGACTTTGATCGATCAGCCATTAATTTTATTCTGTTGCGTGATATTCTGCGATTATAGATTATAAACATGTTTCAAAATGTTTTCAAAACATGCTCTATTTTTTACCGATTTTTAACTGATGTAGATGTAATTCTGAGGAAGTCATTAGTATGTTTGATTTTGTCTTAAAGGGTTTGTTCTAATAATCAATACGCTTTTTTTCTTGACCCCTAATGAGCAGCAAATCGAAGCAACGCGAGGAATACAGCTGTTTCGGCAAAGGATGTCCCACTTATGACTCAGCTATAACCTACAAAGTCAGTGACCTTGATTTGTAAGAACCTGGCAGAAGACCTTGTCATATAACCACAAGTATCCAAATATGTCGTATACACGGTTATCTATAATGTTTCTGTTCTCAATACTGTGCAAGATAAAAATATAGCTAATACCTAGCACGCTTGGTATTTCAGCAGAAAACATAGATGCATGGACAAAGAGTGAATCACAAGTTTTAACTATTGTATTTTTAGTGTGTTTATGAAGCATAGTTTTACAATTCAAACAGAAAAGGGCATTTGTGATCTTAGATTGTCGAGTGAAATTTTTCTGAGTTGGAAATTTCTTTTCCTGATCATAGCATGATATGGTAGGATTGCTTGATGTTTCTTTCTCTATATTTGTCATAAATTGTTTCCAAATCTCAACAGTTGAAAGATTATTGCTTCAGTTTCTATCGTCATGACCATGTTAACACGTATCCATGGCTATTTCTCTGTGTTGGGAAATAGTGTCTATTCATCTGGAGTAC
The DNA here is from genome assembly GCF_042242905.1 of Orbicella faveolata. Lineage (NCBI taxonomy): Eukaryota > Metazoa > Cnidaria > Anthozoa > Scleractinia > Merulinidae > Orbicella > Orbicella faveolata. Next base: position 23,311,907 of record NW_028301541.1, on the reverse strand, counting down.
TGTGCAGATAACAGCCTTCATTTGTGTACGATTTGCAGTCTAACATCAGCCTCTCGGCTAAAAACAGCACTTAACGTGCGTACATCTTACTGTACGATTTTGGAGAAAGTATGCAGAAAACCATTTTTTTCTCTTTCTGCTTGTGAAAGGTTAAATTATTCATATCAGATAAACTCTAGATAGCGTAGCTAATTAAATGCGAATTCAGATGCAAAACCGATAAACAACAAATAAATGACATTAGGTCTGACTAATTATTTCTCAAATATTGGTGCAATGTCGTAGAATCAAGGGCCTGCCGCAAAAACAATCAAAATCGACCATTAAATACTTTTGGAAAAGAAATAACAGGAGATCTTTTTACGATTTGTTGATAGTATTTATTGTATTCTGCCTAAAAAGTGCGTCCCAAAATGTTCACTTTAATAATTAATTCGTGACAAACCTCAATGTGTTTTGTCTTATTAATCCCCTCCTGGATTTAAGTGCCGGAAATAATATTCTACTGTTCGTTAAAAAACATTCTCGACGCACGAAAGACGTTTTTTCCAGCAGAGATGTACGTACACTGGTTGCCTCCTTCACGAATGGAAATGAAAACTCTCTTAACGGCAGATGTACTCGCCCAACATATTTCGGAACTTTAACTTCAGCTTTTGCATCAACTTTTTAAGGTATGGTTAATCCGTTTTAGGTTTCTGTTGTTCAATCACTTCAGAGTCTAGGCTATTGCCAGTTAAACATAAAATCTATGAGTTGGTCTCTATTTTTCACTGCTGAATAAACGTTTGGAAACCTTCTAATGGAGAATTTCGGCTTGACTATTTTGGATATTTTTCCTTGCATAACAAACATATTCCGAGATATGGTGATTTAGAATGCTACAATAACACGATTTCGCAAACTATTACAGGCAAAAGGCTCTTTATAAACAAGTCACTAATTGCCCATAAACATTTTTACTCCAACATACATGGCGGCAAAATAGAGTACACTTGAAGATCTAGAAGTACATGAACGAGATAACAAACAAAAACAGCGAGCTTTTCTTTCTCCTTTGAAAGCTCTTCTTGAGTATTTCTTACCTGAATGCTCGCGAAACATGTGCGTAAGTCAAGTGAGAGAGAAATATTGCCTTGTGTCTTAGAACCGCACACTTAACCAGTGAGGGCTTCGTTTTGGTGCATTCAAAACTATAGAATGCACTTTCTTCGAAGAGCGCAAAACAAGGTTGGGTGTCACTCAAAATATACGTAGTTTAGATTCATGTAGAATTTATACCGTTTCTTATCCCATGAGCATGCCATTAAACTCTTGTAAGGTATAAACTTCCTACTCCATCGATTGCATACGCTCCGAATTGAAAGTAAAATGTTAAAAAGTAGACTAAAATTTGTGGAACATCAGTTGAGAATATGAATAGCGTCAAATTGAAACGCTACGCGGACTTTATTAGAAGAGCTATTAGCGAACTGGGGTTTTATCCACCGACTAGGACCACTTTGTACAGCATCAACATGCAACACATGAAATTAAAGTACTTTCAAAAGCTTTCATTTGAATGGCGCGCAATGAGTTGTTTACCCCCAAACTCTAGAACATTACATCATAATAAACAGTACCACACAAAAATATTTGTTACAGCTTTAATTTAATTTAACAAATATTTACACACTAGAGGTTCATAGAATGCAAAGGACTTATTTGACTCTTGGAATGAAAGAGTTAAAAATGTTAAGATTCAAGGAATAAAAAGGCAGTTTTGCTTGCTTTGCCCGGATGTATAATTGTTTACTTATCCTGACTGATTATCGTTCTTTTGCGGTTGTTGTTTGCGGGAACAAATTAAAACTTTGAGATTCTAACCACTGAAGAACATCAACTTATACTAGGGCCGATACATTAATGGAAGAATTCAAAACATGCACAAAAACGTTTAAGGTTGGGTTATGTTTTTATCCTAACATCTAGGTTGTAGCCTGTACTCTGTTAGTCCTTATATACTGTATTCCGATCCTTTCTGGTTATTTATTATTCTCGTATTCAAATGTTGACACAAGTAAACAGCAAGAAAGAACAAGGACCTGATATGTATCGTCTCGAAGGCTCAGCAACCACTGCTTTATCATGATGAACGAGTAACATCTGAGCCAGGGAGTCGCTGGAAACATACTTAACTTCCGGCTACGATGGCGTAACACTGCTATGTTTATATGTAATACGTTTACAATTACAGCGATTTGCAGAGGCAAGCCAATGTTCTCGCCTGCTTAGAGGTAAAGGTATTAAGTAATGTAGGACAAGTAGAATAAAACAACAAACAACTGTAAAAAATAAAGGATGCAGGAAAGAACTCCTTTTGCAAAAGAAGTTATTGAAGACAGAAAATTAGATAGCTTTATACAAATCCCACTGGCTCTGCCGTGATGCGGCCACAGAGTGTGCAAGATGAAAAACTTTCTGCATACAATATCGCACTTTTATTGTTAAATCAACTGAGGTATCAAAACTTTTTGTGTTTTATTATTATTGTTATTATTATTTCTATTACCAAGTATCGAATTCTTTTTCTTCAATCGTTGTATTATTATGCTTAATTATTTTACCGGATTAACAGTAGAATTTTGGCATAGTGACTCTCAGCTCTCAGGAGTTTAATATTTCATAGCACATTGTTTCGTTCTGTGAATTTTCCTCATTGATGTATTTTATTTTTTAGGAAAAGACAATTTTTCATTTTTTAAATTATTATTACCAAAATAAAAAAAGTCCTAACCGTGAAAATCTAAAACAAAAAAAATCACATTTTGACAACGTTATATGGGAGCACTTTATGCAATATTTATCAAAGTCTGCATAAGCGATTATTCGGGTTCATTTGTTCTATTTATAACAAGACAAAGGTCATTTTACATTATTACTGAACTATAACGACTAAAGCCAGTTTTTCAGCTGATGAATAATTTAGATAAACCTTCTTTTTCTGTTTACGAAGGCTTTGCTTTAATAGAGACTCGACTTTTGTTCATGAGATATGAAATGAATCCAAACAGGTGAAAAGGTATGGTTGTGAAGTATGAGTAAACAGTGAGGTTTGGCTGGTTACGATTTGGAGATTTTTTCGGAAATGCCATTTAAAATGTGAAAGAAAAGCTAGAACTATTGTTGTTTGCGCAACCAAACGGATGTTTTTCAGACTCTCTCCATTAATCCCAGCTGGAACATCCGAGCTGAAAATGCGTAAGTTCGTTCTCTTTATCTATTTCTACAAATTTCAGGCAATGCGCCAAGCAAATTCTCAGTGGTACTGATCTCAAACAGGATTTCCGCTGGGGGATTTTCGTCCCCTTTAATTGCACAAACTATGTACCAATGGGTTTTCCGACGTAAATGAGACGAAAGCAACTTTTGCAAATAACTAACTGCTGATGTTTTAGCCCTGACAAGATTCGCGCCCGGACGGCCAAGTAATAATCCAATGGTAACTTCTGAGTTTACAAGCATTTTCAAATACTTAATAAATAATATATGCAAAATATTGAAAAAGCAATTGCGTCTGTCACGTATATCTCGATGTCTACTTACCAAGTTTGGTCCAAAGCGAACCTGTTCTGCTTTTAATTTAGCGCAGGGCTTTAATTTGAGACTGAATTATACAATGACCAGTCATAATAATTTCTGTTATCAGGCACGACCATGTCAAATACCGGGGATTTAAACTAATTAATGCAAAATAGTGTCACATTTTTCAAAAGCTTAATGGATGATCAGGAATTGGGAAAGTTAATGAATATAAGCAAATTAAATCATAAATTCTATTTCCTTGCGGTGAATGGATTTCAAAGAGTGCTCAACTCTTAGAGGAGCTAGCATTGTATATTATTTGAAATCAGTTCAGGACTTCAGGAGTGATTCATCTTTTATTGCTGCAGTCCTGTTTCTTATAGTCAAAGAGTAACCGCATTTATAAGGCAACATCAACGAATGACCGGTAAATTAAATCATAGGTACGTCTGACAGTGATAAATGTCCGTTTCCTTAATAAAGTCAAAAAGAAAAAAAGACCACTCCCTTCTACATTTCGATGACGCAAAAATGGCGCGTTTTGATTTTAACCTGAATTCATCATTATAATATTTTGGGAAGGAGGAAATGAATTTAGAAGCGCAAGAGACCATGATCTAACCTCATTTTCCCTAGACAAGCGTTAATATTGTGTTCAAGATTACAAGATTTGGTTCCAGGCTCCCCTGTCAACTGCCCAGTCTCTTAGTTTCTTTCCACTGTTCTCCTCCATGTCTCGTGCGGTTGACCACGTTTCCTTCGTTTTCTGGTATCAATGTACGTGCATTTCGTGGATGTGAGAGATGATCAATTCTGAAGACGTGGCCAAGCCACGCACATCTCCTCCTTGCCACATTCTTCCTTTATCATTATTCCAGTCTCTTCATTAACTATCCGCATTGGCCAGCGGAATGATCTGTAATAACCGACGAAGGCCGATTATGTGAAAACACGTCCAGGTTTTTCTCGTCCTTTACCTGACGACAAATTAAATAAAAATACACAAGATAACGAAGACTCTAGAACTTGCATTTTTTGGAGACTGAACTATTGAAACAGAAAGTAAACGTAATGTATTTCTCAATTTAATCGTTAGACATGCATGTGTAAGATTTACGAAACAAAGGGAAAGCATTGTAGTCTTTACGTCATATTGCTGTCTTATAGTTTGAATCAAAAATCAAAACCAACAACAAAAGTCCTTTATAAAACACGATTAGAACACCATTTGGAGAGGCTTTCGGTAAATATCGGCACCAACGTAATTCATCTGATCAGTACAATTGTTGCTGTCTTGCTGTGCGGGCAGTATGGTGGAATTATCTGCACAGCTTGTCTGAGTGCAACAACGAAAAGTAACGGGATTTTGTGGAAGTGAGAGATATAAGTACCGCATAACATTCAAAGCTTGTGGATTATCCTTTCTAAGACGCTTAGCAGAGTAAAAAGAGCTGATAAACTCTTAAATGGCGGATTAGTTAATGTTGAAGAAAATATTTCACATTGGACGTGATGCAGTGCTATTTGCGCACTGGGGTTTTCTGGGTCTCACGTTTTCGGATCTGAATTGAGCTGAAACAGAAGTATGTTCATTAAAACGTGCCAACCACATATCTTAATTAAGCACTGATCGGAATCTAGGATCAGACGCGCCCAATTACCGTTTGCACTTCACAGTCATTCAGAAAACCTGGAAAAGTCTCAAACAGTGAAAAATGCCGAAGTTTGTCTTAAAGACAAGCATTACCGTATTCGAAAGGACTTTTCAAAAGCTTCTATTCAAGTAGTCACACTCTTGGTTTTTGTCCACAGACTTATAAGTTTGGACCATGTTAATTAACTCTCGGTTTTGTCGTTATCTTCAGTGAAAGGGTCGGTTAACCCCTCATTTCTTGACATTCTAAACTTATTATCCTTTTTCACTTAACTTCTAACTAAAATTTTGCACATTGTAGGCGGGACTTTCCCCTCACACGTTCGATAAAGATACAAGAATAGAGTAAGTAATCATGATACACAAAGTCTAACTGTCACTTGTCAAATTCTCCCAAATAGTGCTGTAAAAAATGTATGAATACTGTACTACCCAGAAAGGAGCATTTGCAAGTTGACATGAATGCTAGGAGGGTTGGTGCGATAGGGAAAGAACAGTGGAAGGCGTTTTTGTATATTAGAATGGCAGTATACAGTGACATGTGGCAGCTGGGCTGGTTTTACATTCACCAGATTTAACTTCAAATTTTTTGGGATAGTAATAAGATTACCGAAAGATTTGCAACCGCTTATCTATCATCCTCCTTAAAAAGTTTTCCAAAGCATCTATGTGAGGGCTTCTTCTAACAATGGCAAATTAAAACATTCTTACGTTGGTAAAGCCTAAGTGCTTTTCATTGTATTTACAAGTTTTATTCTGATTTATTGTGGGAGATTAACGGCCTTCCATTAAAAATCCCTATATGGAATGTGAAATAGATACCAGAGATAGAGCCGTCCATTAGGACTTTATAATCCGACCGGGAGGTCAGTATATAAGAACCGTATTTACTCCAATATGAACATTCTTCTATGTTAGACTGATAAGACGAAGGAAAAGTTTGGCTTCTTTCTACAAGGACCGACCAGAAACTGCGAGGGAAACTGAACTTGGTGAGGCTAATTTAGAACTTGTAAAAGTGTAAATGTGTGATTTTATGTTGTTGACTGTACCGGTAACCCACAATTTGAACATCATAAATGATATTTCAACACGTAGGCAGGGTTATTGTTATTTTATGATTTTGTCAGTGTTTCTCGTTCTCTTGGTCTTTTACGAGAAAGCCAAAGTTTCGCGCTGTATTTGTTTAATGTTTCAGTTGTTGTTTTTTTCTTGCCTTGAAGTAAAATCGATTTAGTATCACTTGTCTTTGTACAAACAACGCTGACTAGCGTTCGTTAGCAAGTCCAGTCTGTAAGATCTCGGCAAAATGCGCAAACTGGAGCATTTTGTAGAAACCCTGGATGCCTCAATTCTGGCGAATTCGAGTAGGCTCCTATGGCTGTTCATAAAACGGCAAGTATCTGTATGAAGGGAATCGGGACAATTAGTTAAAGCTTAATTTCAACTTTATGAAAGCAAACATGTAAACTATGAAATTCTTGATTTTGGTCGCCAGCCAAAATGGAGCGAGGATTCGCGTAGAAAAATCGACGCCATTGAAGTCTATAGGCCTTCAAAGAGAACCTCGCGTAGTCGACTGAAGCATTTTAACGCGATATTTTAATTTAAAAGGCTCTAAATCGTTAAAATTAGTGAAAAATTGGTCTTTGTACCTATGTGACCTTGGCTAAGTAAGTGATGAAGTGTTCCTCTTGATCTTCAATCAGACCGCGTTTAGTTGAGGTTCACTTTTTGTTTAGTACAGTCGGCTAACTCTTATCACCGCCGTTTTGAAGTCGCCATACAAAGCGGTTTAAAACCTTCTTTACGCGTGTTTCGTTTCAAATTCTTTTCAATTCATTTAATAATCGGACCTTAAGGTAATACATGCTAGCAGGTAAGTCTAATTTCGGAAACACGAATCGCGAAAGGAGCGATGGCTATCTTTTGATCTAAAAGCTTTTCTTTCGGAGATACCTACCATTTATCACTTGATATAAAGGCCAGAAAGAAACCAGTCTTCGTAATGATCAAAATAGATGCTAACTGTTCCACTGTCCGCATATGAAGATTTTTAAGCGGATTTTTATAATCTCTAGTTGCACCTTGCCATTGATGCTTTTAGAAAGTCCTCGATTTCACGTTCTGGTTGAAAAGTAATGACATTTAACCTTACGCTAAAAACATGTACTTATTTGTACATGAAAGAGACAGAAATACGTAGATTGAGCAAAGATGTACATTTGCGATAAAGTAGTAAAGCTAATGGTGACATTAGTGGCGAAATGCGGTTTCAGAATCGACAATTATAGACCAGATCTATAGATAGAGTCCCTTAGTTCTTCCTGAAAAAGAGAAAAAAAATAAGGAAAAAAATTTAATGGTGTTCAGATACAGCAATTTCGGGAATTGTGAATTACAAACCCGGGCCGACGAAGACCTCTAAAGGCTTCCAGATATTCCCACATTGTTTTTATTCCGTCAAAATATGTTTCCGATAACCGTAAGAAGATTATAGATCTTTTGTCGGAATTTTTATCTGCATCCGCGGTCGTGTTCTTTGCAGATTTAAAAAGCCATGTAAGAAGTCAACTGTGAGATCCGAATCAAACCTCAAAGCATTTCCGTTGTACGAATTCTCTTCGGCTTAGAATCGAAAACTGAAATCTTTTTGAGCGATGGTTGTGCTCAATTAGAAGCAATACACCCCTCAAAGAAAGCAAAGTTTCAGTTGCAATCCGGCGGTGTAGTCGTGAACTAATTTCTTCAAATAACATTCATTTAACGCCCTTAAAACGCCTAGTAAAAGCCCACAAAACGTGGCCCGACCTGGAAACGCTTTGTCGCGCGCCTACGTTTTGCTAGAGAATTAAGTCGGTACTATTAAAGATAACTCGAAAGCCGCCAGGCAAGGCTGGGCACATGCCAAAGAGGGTATGCTATGTTATATGCTGTCCGAAAGCGAGATGCTTCTCAGCTCCACAGATTTGCTTGGCAGCGTCCTGGCAGTCCAGAGCGAATATTTAACTATCTAGATCGCCCATTTACAGTTTTCGAAACGCGAAGGATTGTTATTGCAGCTGGATATTTAGACTTTAATCCGCCTAAAGTAAAGTCATTATAGTGTCAAGTAAGTAAAACTTTTGCAGTGAGTTGAATAGAATTTTCTTCTGCTTTTCGAGGGATCGTTTCTGCTGGCTTAGGTCTCACATGAAATTCATCAATAGCTTATTTCTTTTCTTGCTTCTTGATAATTTATAGTATTTTTCTTGTTTTTATTATTTATATAATTGTTAGATCTCCTTGTCAGTTTCGCACACCTTGGGCCGATGCAGTAGCTGACAACTTAAATTCCTGTGCGGTAAATTTTATTAAGGTCCTAATTGTCGCTGACTACGTACACACTTACATATGAATACAATACATGCACTATTTACACAAGGCCGGTAAAAACATCAGTTACAAGAGTAGACTTAGATAAAAACTGAAAAAACTGATTTCCATGTTTGCCGTGTGTGAGTACGAGGAGGACATTAGGCGATTGATCTCATTTTTAAAGTTAGGGTCTGACTTTGATTCAGTACGCCTGCTATATAGAAATGTTGGCTGGAATGCTTGTTACAATATGCTAATAAGCCCTTGCGGCACAGCAAGTCTTTATAAGTAGATCATTACTAAAGAAAGCAAAGTTTTTAATAAAACCTCAGAACGTTGACGCCTAGCTCGCGGATCACAAACAGAACTTAAAATTACATAACCAATTGTTTGTTAATTTTTACATTTTCTTTTGTCGATGCATAATTAACCGAATTCTTACCTGAAAGAAATATAGTAAGAACTGTGTTTAAAGAAGAGTTTCAAAGTGTATATTTGTTATTTATTTTTTATTGTTTCTTACAGCAATGTTTATGAGTTGATCGTATTTCGTCTGACACTGATCCTCTTGAAACACATTTTTTTGTACCACATATTTCAGTCTTTTTAATCCATACACTAGGCATATCAGCATCCATAAAAAACCATACACTTACTTATTAAACTTTCCCAGTATATAAGGCTCGTCAAAAATATTAAACTTTTAAAAAGACCTTTTCATGGGATCATAAAAACACAATGTTATTTTAAACTTTCTTGGAGGTACTCCAAAAGATTGAGCTGTTTTGAAACATTTGCACTTCGAATTCTCAGCTTTCTTCATGGAATATCTAGAAAAGTCAAGGGGAAATATTTAAACATGGTCTGATAAGTGTTGACTGAAATTATATCTATCATTTATTTCCTGCTTTCAGCTTTAAGCCCGTGTCATCCAGCAGATGATGGACTCAACTGTGGCGCCTAGTTTCCAATGGTCCTCATTATCTATCGGTCTGTTGGTCCCCTTTGTCAGTCTTGTCATTCTATTGGGAATGATCGGAAATACTCTTGTTGTGATTGTCCTGTGGCAGCAACAACGTCGCTCGCAACGCATAACTGGAAGTTATTTCCTCATAAATCTCGCGATTGCGGATATTTTTGCCTCAGCGAATTTGATATTTATGTTGTCCACCATTATCAACCGCGGCGAGTGGATTTTTGGAGAACACGTCTGTAAACTGAATGGTTTCTTGACAGTCCTGTTGGGCTCGACGTCGCTCCTTACTCTGTGTGCAATCAGTATAAACAGGTATTTCAAGATCGTCGAGGGTGGAAAGTACAACAGGATTTACACCATCAACAATACCCTGCGAATTCTGGCGGTCACGTGGCTTGTGCCATTTGTGTTGTCAATCGCGCCCATCTTTGGCTGGTCTGCGCATGAGTATCAGGTCGGGAAATGTGTCTGCCATTTTTTGTTCAGCCGCAACATCTCCTACACGATAACATTTGCTCTCATCATTGTGATAGCGCCCTTCTCCATAATACTCTTCTGCTATCTAAAAATCTACAAAATTATTAAGTCCCATGGAGCAATCATGGAAAATCTCCGCCGGAGCCAGCCGTCAGTTAATGTCGAAGACGTCCGAATCGCTACCACATTGTTTACAGTCATCATCGTGTTCATTATCTGCTACATTCCCGCCAGTGTGGTGAACATTGTGCAAATGGTGCAGCCTGGTTTCAATATACCTCACTGGTTAGACATGATGTCTTTCCTCTTAGTGGTCTCCAACCATGCTAACAACCCTTTGATCTACAACGCGCTCAACCGTTCCTTCAGACAGGCATTCAAAGAGGTACTGCGTCTACAGCCCCGTGAAGACTCGCATGGTACGAGCGAGAGTGGCGCCAAGTGTACGGGCCCCCGAAGCGTACAGAGCGGCGGAGGCACAATGGGACGGTCTCCTACCAACCCGTGCTATCAACACTCTAGCAGTTCCCATGGCTCTTGTGAAAAACACGCTCCTGAAAATATTGACGACGTTGACTCTTTAGAGAAAAACGCTCCAGTATGTGTTTGTCAACACAAGTCTTCAAGCTGCTGAATCTTGGCTGTAAAACTGTCTGATGTTCTAAACTAAAGGACCTCAAGTATAGCAGACGCTATATTCAAGTCCATTATGCTCCTCTGCTTTTAAGTAGAAGCATAGAAGCAGTAGTATAGAGGTTCGTCTCGAGAGCCTTAGAGACGTACCTTTAGATAAGAACCTAGAATTACAACATAAATTTTAACTACGCAATTGATTTCTGTCCTGCTGATCACTTAGTTTCACGAGGCTTGCCTATTACGTTTTATACCATACCACAGAAAATACAGTCAATGGCATGAGAATACAGGAAAGCCGTCGTATAGGCGAATCTTTGCTGGCGTCATTGTTTACGTTTGTCCTCATTAACATACGACTTTGCGCATAGAAGGCATCATGCTAGACACGATTTTATTCGCAAAAACCTAAAGAGCTTGTGAAACTTAGTAGGTGGTGAAAGTTTTGGCTCTTTTGTTGTGATATTCGAGGAGAAATTGGCTTTCAAAAACATCAAAATTTCTGTGTGGCAAAAGCGCTAATGAGCTCATACATTCTTTGTAAAATTTTGAGCTTCTAAACCCGCGTCGCACAAAAAGTATTCAATACATCGCGCTCAAATTCCTTGGGACAGTTAATCGTGCTGTGCCCTTTCAATATTCATTATTAATCTCTTTGTAGCTCCATCAGAAACTGTATCGCTTATGGTAATGACGCAAATATTGTAAACAAAGATTCCCCTATATTTGGCGGTAGTATACCCAACCTTCCCATCGAGCACCGCGGGTATGTAGCATTGATTGTGTTTGCCACTGTGTTTTCTATGGCATGAAATAATGTAGTTGTACGTCTTGTAGAATACCGTTGGATTATCCCACTTGTCACTTACATTTTCTTGTTATACACAGTTGCCTTAAATTTCGCGTGTATTCCGGGAAAATACAAGTGACTCGTGGGATATTCCATGCTATGCCACTCGAAAGTGTTGCATAACTAATATAAAACCAATTTTTCCGACTCCAGAGTCTAACTTGGGTAATGAAAAATGGGTACTTGACACTTTCTAGGAAGACAATGAAGCGCTTATTTCCCCTGGTTTTATTTTAATAGGCTTTTTGCATGATCCGGTCACATGGTATGGAATTAATTATGCTGGGACGCAGGTTACACAGTGGGACTTCCAAAACAAAGGAACTCGTACCAGTCCAGCCCGACTCTCCTTTGTTTTGGAAGTCCCACTCTGTAACTTACGTCCCAGCATAATTTATTCCGTACCATGTGACCGGATCGTGCAAAGGGCCTATTATGAGTAAGAGAACATGATCTCCAGCGTCACCTGTTATGAGCTCTGTATGAAGCACTGATGGTGCTTGCTAGTTCTCAAGGAGGCCAAAGTCGCTGAAGCCTCTACATCTGCGAGATGTTAGCACGACAAACGGTCACTGACTAAACCACTAAGGGGCTATCTATGTAGATATAAATAAGTCTTGAGATTGGCTAAAAAGATGGTAAGGGGGAGGGGGGTGGGGGTAGAAAAAAAACCTGAGGAGGAATCATAGCATGGACTGTCAGTTTTCCTCCAACATATAGCCAACATATAGCTTGTCTCGGAGAAAAGTACTCTGGTTTACTCAAACATAAACGCGAATGGTGCCAAGACGGATCATTAAATTCCTAGTACAGAGGCGGGTGTTTCTTTTCTGGGCAATAATGAACCGTTTTCACCCCTATTCTTGGCAAGATGCTTTTTCCCTTGTAGAGGTTTTCTGTTTTTTATTGTACATGAATTTTGTTCACTTTCTCTGTGTAGGCATTTTTAGGTAATTGTCCACGAGAATACGACAAATGCGCATTCTTTCTTGCTAATGAATGAAATAACTAAATCCCCTCTGCTTTCGTAGATTTCGTCTGCTTAAAGGTTGTATTTATTGGATTAGTTCTAAAAGCATGCCAAAATATAGAATATGTAAATAGGACAACAATGTAGAATAATGTAAGAAGAATCTATGTAATATACAGATCATGAAAGAGAGCAAAACATTCCGCTTGAGTAAAGACGCATTAAAAACGAGTATTCTCCGAAGTGTGGTCAGACATTGATTCTACCGAAAACTACAGCCTTACCGCTTTAATACGGGAACTAAAGGGCCAGACATGAGTGTTTGTATTACAGAAGTAGATTACATTTATATGAATTCAGGTTTCTATGGGACCAAATTCATTGTCTGTAATATAGAATTACTCGTAATATGTGGTTCGACTTTCATACCAATTCTCCCCCCCCCTCTAGGGTACATCTCGATGGGGGGGGGGGGTGTGGTGAAGAGGAGGAGGTGGGGGTGTGCCGCTGAATGGAAGGTATCGCAGTAAACACGTGCACGACTAGATCCACAAAAATGGTCGCATATTTAACAGTGATGTTCAAGTTGCAGATCAACCTACAGTCGTGGACAAAAGTATTTGGGACACTTATGTAATTTAACGGATTGTATGTGTTTTACTACTGAAGTTTGAAAAAAGCGCTGCTTTCCTTTTAAAAACGTGTTACTGTTCCCCCTCCCCACCCAATGCAGTGTTGAAAGAAATTGCAGGTAGTAGTTTTCAACATTGTATGGATGGTGGGGGGCGGGGTTAGGCAGGTTGAGTTGTCTTCGTATCTGGCGTGCGCGCTTTTGCGCAAACGCCAGATACCGTGATTGTAGCAATTTATTTATTAGTAGTAGTTTATTAAAACTCGCTGGCAGTCTTAGACTGAATTAACGAGTTAGGTCAGTACAAGAAATAATATTAAATAAACCTAACTAATCTAAGTCTTAACGAGTTCATAGCGACAAACTACACTAGAAGGAGGAGCACCCCAAGGGAATGAACTGGGTTAAATTCTGACCGTAAAGAGAATGGGACCTAGTTTATTCCGCTGGGATACTCTTCCCTTTAGTGTTGTCCAATCAGATATAGTTCCTCCAATTCTAGAGGCCTGCTGTCGATTGGTCAAGAATGCAGCAATCCAAGTTAGGAGCGCGTCAGCTCTGGAGATTATCCCTATGAACTCTTTAAGTCGTTGGTAAAAAAACGTTTATTAACTTTCTAAATAACTCTATTTTTTGCTAAGACCAATCACAATAGACGATAATGTAATAGAACGTGAAACGAGCTACAAGATTTTAGGTTTTTTTTATATAAATAACGCGAATGATTGGGGGCCAACTAGGGAGCAAAGTGTTTTAATATCTTGTTCGGAATATTGTCGGGTCCGACTGCCTTGGCCACTTGAAGGGAGGATAAAGATCTGTAGACCTCACCCTCAGACACGAGAAGTTCGTGCAGAACAGTTAGAAGCGGGGCTCCTTGAAGCAGGGTGGAGGGGGGAGAATGATTCGTGAGGCTCACAAAAAAAGTCGTTGATCTTATTTGCCAGGGATTTAATGTCGCTGAGAAGGAACTGGTGATGCTATTCCAGTTGAATGTCTTGTCCTGTGAGCTTCTTTATCTCTCTCCACCACTTCGCCGGATTGATTTGTTCCAGTTTAGCTAACTTATTGTAATAGTAATGATATTTAGCAGCTTTAATACCTCGTTGCACCTTATTTCTCCAAAGTCGATAAGCCATTGAGTTCTTTCCTTGATGAATAAATACAAATTGACGCCTATGGATCGATTTTTGATCTTAGTGGTAATCCAGGGGTGGTCTGTTGGATGTTTCCTAATCACTCTATGGGGAAGGAACATATCAAAAGCTGTGTTGAGATCTGACATAAACAGCTTGAATTTTTCCTCGCGTGAGGGAGCACTATGAATTGGTGACCAATCCTCTTGCGTCATTCACCGGCGCAGCGCGCGCCACGCACTATCCCGTAAATCACGTGTCTTGATCAGTCGTGTTTACCACTGATTTAGGTGCAGGTTTTGTGACGGCTTTCCTAGGATAGTGTAATGATCCGAGCATGCAACTTTAGGTATTTGGGATACAGTGAACAGCTTAGGTCTATTAGTAAAGCACCCGACGATCTAAAGTACCCGAGTCCCTGGTTTTGAAATTTACAACCTGTTTGATTTATGACCAGATGCTAGCAAATATTATCGCCGGCAATCGCCGGCAGCAAATGTGCATTTGTTGGTGCATTTGAAGAGTATAGTCTCCTACATTTAGCGTATGCGTCAGAAGCTTTTCGGACGACTTAGTTAAAACGTTTTCAAGGTAAATTCATAAACGTAATTTACATTTGTAACAAATTGATGAAGATAGGTATATAATTGTTCACAAAAGATATCATGTAATAAATTCGGAGATTTGAGGTCTCGCCCAGACTACGCCAGAGGAATTTGAAAACGGAGGTTTCACTCTGAAAACGCGTCAAATGTTTTCCGTCCATACCACCCCGGAGGAATTTGAAAACGCAACAATCAATGGTCATTTTGGATTTGAAAATCACATGATTATCGTGAGGTCATTGTTTTTAAAAAGCTCGTTTTCAAATTGTTTTCTGTCCACACGAAACGCATTAGCTTCGCTTCGCACGTATCCTAAGTATTGGACTGGGACTAGCTTGATACTGAGGCCAATGCCGAGGAATCTTTTCAAATGCATTATAATTCGTCTCTTTGTAATGATATTCCCTGGCTTGAGCCTCCATTGCACGCTAGTTCCGGTACAATACCGCCTTGCATACGGTGGCTGCGCCCGCATTACAAGCGGCAGTGAAAACTTAGCTGTCCTACCGAAACGACACGATAATAGTGTTTTTCTTCACATGCAGCTAACAAAAAATAAAGACAATTCTAGGTTGCTTTTGGCTACTTCTAGTAATCAACCTGAGAATTCTTGGTTTAATTTGACGAGGAACAGCATGTTTTGTTCAAATTGTCCAGAATGACACAACTATTATCCTACCTGGCGACAGCGATCGAAGAGCGAGTTGCCGAGAGCGGGCGACCCAATTTTGGCGCTAAATTAAAAGTTGGAGACTCAAAGTGTTTCAAATTTTTCACTCTTTACAATCTGATATGGCCTTTGGAGTCAAAAAATCCTTTTTCGTGAATATTTAATGCCGTCTCCAGTGAGGAAATATGCCCAACTTCAATTAACGTGCATTTGACGTAAGGACAGTAGGGTTTTTCCCGTCAGCAGAATCCCGACTGGTTAATTCAAATTTCAGTCGAGCCGGCCGAATGCGATCCTATGTCCTCTCAAGGATTATCACGTGACGTGGGAATTAGGGACTGCATGAAAGGAAGGCTGGGGCGGATCAGTTTAGCCCTGAAAATGCGACTGCGGACGAAGTTGATTAGCAACGGGTTAACATAGGGGATGAGAAGTAGCTGCTAAAAGACAAGCTAATGTGATTCCTTGAGTCCATTCTACTGCTATACTAAGTGTTGTAATCCTCGCGTGCCCGTTTCTTAAGCCACCGACGAAGTCGTTTTTTTTTTTTTTTTTTTTTTTGGTGAATTTAAGCTCAAAAAATCGCCGCATTTGACTCCTTGCTAATCAAATTAACACGTACGGTAGCCTTAAATCGTTTGTTAAATCGGTAGTCTTTATCGTCTGAGTAAAGTCTTTCGCTGCTAAAGAGTGTCAAAGTTCAATAGCTCGCAAACACATTTGACAGGTCACACACAAGTTAGAAACGTCGGTATAACTTGTACAGCATCACATACAATACGACTTGAAAGTACTGTTCAATAACGTTAATTTTAATAGCCATCTCTTAGGGTCTCATCCACAAAATTAAAAATTGCTTGACTACAAAGGGTAACATAAATAGCTGATGACAGAATATAGAAAAAAATATATCGTCGGAACCGAGGGAGGGGATCTCATGCGAAGTAAATAAGAGATGCTATACGGTAAGGATTGGAACACGGAAATTTTCTTTAATCCTGTTAAGCTTCGGTCTAGCCAGTAGCTATTTGTTTGATATTGTCTGGTCGCACTATGCGATTTTTGGCAAGGATGCAAGTGTTGTGGTTGGTTTGGCTTCCTTTTCACAGGCTGTTTGTAGTGCTTGACGGTGCTAAGTAGATGATAGGAAAACCACAGTTTGAAAAGACAATGCGCCCTACGACCCTGACGAAAAGGAAGTTCTTATCGGATTTTTTTATCAGCTACAGACATAAAAAGACAAGGTTTGTCTTTGAAAAATATAACCTTGGCCCCCGTCCCAGTATTGTGCTAATCGGACAAAGCTGTCTTTAAACTATTGCTTCTTGGAATTTTGGCCATGGGTGTGACACCCCTCACCGAAACCTTCCTTGACTCGTTTATTCAAAATGATGCGATTTTCCCTCCGTTTCTCAGACCTAACCTTAATAGACACCTTATGGACTACGTTTCGCTCTCTAATTTCCCCAGTATAGGTAGCGCATATTGCAGATGTTTAACACGCTACGTCTGCACGCACATTCAGTTAGCAGGAAAAGCGACTAGCCAATCCCCTCCTCACCCTTCCCCCGATAGGTTCCGGTTTGTCAGCGTTCCCCAAACATTTCGCCGTTCCATGTTCATATTCACTTGAACGAGAAAATGTGAACTAAAGCTTTAGTATTTTTCCAACAAAATTGCAAAACAATATTGCCAACAAGACAAAGGCATCGAAAGGCTACATGCAGATTGTGTGGTTCGCGATCGATTTCTAAAATATTTACGAAAACAGAACCAAATATTTTTGTCTCTCGTAAGGTCAAAGTGTGCAGGAAACCTTGATATACAAAAATATGATAGTGAATCGATTTTGAAAACGGTTCTCCTTCCAGGACAAATAGGGAAGGCAAATTTTCAGATACTAAAGGGAACTCCATCGCGAGGCGGTACAACTTGAAAAAATATCGCTCGATGTACACAGTATAGTTTATAGCATTAGTCTTTGCTAATTAATCTTCCTAGTTCGGTCGTAAGGCCGGGTACTTGTTATTTACATTAGTAGTTACTTCTTTGTTGTTTTCTGCCACGCTGAAAACTTAAAGTTTAGAATTTAAAGGTAATTTTGTGGTTAAGAAAAACTCGCACCTGGCTTCACAGACGAAACACTGCTGTTTGTCAACGAGTTATTCAGTTCTGGATGAAAAATGGACAAACACAGTTAACACTCCCCCCCTCCCCCCACCATCGCACCTGAAATGGGCCAATATTGCCATTAGATAACATAGTAGACTTTCTCTATTGTATCCGAGACATACCAAAGCAAGAACTCGTGTACATCTCCCGTCTTAACATGTTTCAAAACGCCGCCTCACGTGAAAAGAGAATGAACACGGCCATTCCTCAGTTATTATGTGTACTAGGGGCTAGAAGTGGGAATTTAAGAAGAAGGGCACTGAAAAAGTTATCAGATCGGTTTGCTTCAGGGCCATTTATCTCAATGAAGAGTATTTAAATAATGTATTGTGCATGTTTCTTCTTCAAAATACAAAACCGAACATACGAGAACAACAACAACAACAGCTAGTTCCAGCAGGAAGATCGTTCTTCACATGCCACACCTATGCAGGCTACAGTAGCGGAAGTCGGATTTTTGTAAAAAAAAAAAAAAAAAAAAAAAAAGGAAAAAAACAGAAAGAAGTCCCGAATTGTTCCTTTGCGCGGCTTGTTCTGTAAGTCTCCCAAGGGAGAAAGGAAGCAAGATTCACAGTGCTCAAAGAATTGTAAAGTCCTAGTGATACTGCATGATCTAATTATCGATTTGCACAACATGTGTTGCGTGTCGGGTTTGTCTTAACTCGCTTCCAGCAAGGAATGATTGGTGAGGTCATTTCACATTAATTGACTAATTGTGTCAGTCATATTTGTTAATCGTGTATTCAAAGGAAGTTTGATAGAAATCATCTGGCAGCCCACCCAAGAGTCAAACACATTCCGTTTTCCTTTATTATTTGGAGTTTTTTTTCATAATATTTCTTTTCTCTTTTCTTAGGAAATTGAGGTGTAAGGACAATGAGTAGAACTTACCCTTTCACTATGATATTCTCTCTAAATCCATACTTTATTTTAGCATTATTTTCTGTAAAGCTTTCATAATGTCGAATTGCTCTGTTGACTAAGACATACCATCTACTACAATTGAAAAGCAGAAGATATGTTTGTTTTTTAAAATGGGATTCTGGAAATTTGTCTTCTTGAGATCTAATCACCGGGCCGCCACTACTGTCGCGGGTTGTTGAAAGGTATTTTTATTAATTAGTAGGATGAGATAGAAATTCCGCCCTGACGGCCAACAGATAATTAAAATGGTTACGTAGGAAACGTTTGGAAAATGTTTTGGTTTTTATTTTGGAAAAGCGAAACAAGTCTGCCTTTGCAGAGAGAAGCCAGAGTGTATTCTAATTATAAAATCACGAATTTTTGACATAGCATTGGAACATGATTGATGACGAAGTCGTCTAAGCTCATTCTCGGTACCCGACGAGCGTTCTCAAATGTCCTCACGAAATAGCATAAATATCCATCCTTCAGTCAAGGTTTCAAGATAAGCCCTGTGAGTTTATGTTTAACATCTGGTGAATCATAATTTCGGAAACATTTTGGCTGCGAAGGAAATCCGTTTCGTCTTTCAGGCAACTCAAGCTGGTTTTTCCTGTTTCGAATTATTCTCACGCAATTAGCAGTCGAAGGAAGAAAGGAACAGGTAACAATTTCATTTTATCATTTATATCATTGTTACATTTGAAGTCCAACTCCGAAGCATACAGGCCTTGGGAGCGAATCACAGAGATCATAGTCCGTTTTACCGAAGTGTTAGTATAAGTACAACTTGTATAAATTTTGGTCTTTGTGGTGCCGGCCAAGCGAAGGGTCCATTTTAAAAGTGCCTTGCAATAATAGTTCAGCTGTTAGCTTGTTGAAAGATTTCGATAAAATTTCACAAAAGGATTTGGACCAGGAATCTGCAGTTACCTTAACACACATGGCAGAAATCAATTTCTGTTTGTAAAGCTGTTTTAAAATCACAAACCACTCAAAGTAAGTGTTTGCCCAAGCAAACTTGATTCCGAGCAAATCGAAAAGAAGACTTGGCCTTGTATCGCTAATACAACGACAGAAAAAGGAGGATACAAATGTACTGTACCTTTCCATTGGTGTGGTGTATTTTGGAAACCACCCATCGTTTCTTTCATAACGTTTTAGGAGAACATTAGGAATTATTTCGTTACCGGTTTGGAACTTAACCTGCACGAAGTTGACATTAGTTTTAACCCTTCGACTACCTTCGAGATGAAAACATGAACATCAGTTTTATTCCTTTCCTTGATGTTCCCGTGCATTCTTCAGCTTAATGTATGCGCTTTAATGTCATATTGTACGTGTAAAGTGTTGGAAAGTAGTTGATTGCACGTGCACTGTACATCCCTCATTCTTTTGACGAACGTTTGATCTGCAATTGCCAATCTAGTGTGAAGAAACAACAATCTTCTATACTCATTTTTTTATGACCTCATGGCAACTCTGAAATACAGCCAACTGATCAGACTTTAAGATTTAGAGTGAGAACAATATTGTGTTGTAAGCCCTTCCTCTGCAATCAGTACAGTTTCTTGATTCCTTATAGTAGTACGAAACCAAGGTTAGATTCTACAATGATCTCAAATTAAACCTTATTCATTGTTTCGAATGGTGTTTTGGTAACAGGGGTCCTATTAACTGCATTTTTGTGTGTCTGGTGAGCTTTTTAACGACTTACGTTTTAGAATATACAAGAAATTTGTAAACAAAACAAACTCTAAGTGTTTGATTACGGGTAGCTATGGGATTGCTACTAACCAATGGAGTTGATTATGGACTGTACAGATTCTAGAATTTGCGCTGATGAAATAAGAAATAAGGAACGGAAAGCAGCTCATTGTGTTTGGTAGAAATCGCTATGGTAATGTACTGTTAATTCTTAGCTGACCTGTCTTTGTCTCCACACTAAACACAACATGAACAGATAGTTTGAAGACCAAAAAAATGTACAAAGAAATCAGACAACTACTTATGCGTCGAGGACGAAAGTTTTAATGCCAATTACAGGTAAGTAAAGAAAATTTGTACTTCTTCTGGCTCAGTTACTCAGAGACAAACTTTCCATATTCATTAACCGTGTGATAAAGAAACTGTGCTCGAAGTTTTCAACTGTAAAACCTCAGTATCGTGAAGCTACCGCAGACACATTTCATCCTTCAAGACAAAAACTTCTCAGAATTAAAGTAAACATTATTTTTTGTTGCTGGGAAGTGATTCTTTTAACAGATTATTCACAATGATTCAATCTTCGGAGGATTTCGGAAACATTTATCCATCTATGCTGATTTCTCATCCACTGGAACCATGTTTGATAATCTCTTTGATCTAACTATGGATCATTTTCTAAGCTGTCCTTTGGAGAAGTGTAATTTCTTTTTAGTATTTTGTCGCTAATTAGTGTCAACCGGTTCAACTTCGTTTCTGCACCCCTGTCATGGAACTAACGTTTCATTACTCAGCACTATTTGCGTTCACAATACCATAAATCTAAGTTGCTGGTAAGAACTTTGCTCATTTTAAACGGCGAGAAAAGTTTTTTTTTTGTGTGTGTGTAAAATATGTTGGTTTAATTTGCGTCAAACCTCGCCTTAAGTAAAGCCGTGTTAATTATCTTAGAAGTGGCTCCAACGAAAATAAACGTAGTCTGAAATTCATATGTCGCAATCACCGATAATTTAAGGAAGGGAAATGAAATAAATGAGTTTTAGATTATTTTTTCTTTATCTAAACTTTAGAGTCCATGCAGTGCTGTTATTTTTTTTAAAACCACCCATTTTTCACAACAAAATAAACTCATCTGTATTTATGGAGATTGTCTACAGCGAGTTTTAGAAGACATTGCAAATTGCCTCGTAATGCCGAAGATATTGAATCAGGTATTATGAGGGAAAATGTTTTTTCATCCATCAAGCTTTAGTTATAATCTTGAGGGTAAACATGAATTGATAAATTGACTTCAAGAGATTACTATTATAAGAATAAGTTTTAAACAATAAGATAAGTATTTCACAGATCTAAAAGAAAAAAAGAAAGGAAAGGAAAGGAAAGGAAAGGAAAGGAGGGCAGTTATATCTCTAGGCGTAAAATGTTTGGTTCACAAGTCGTAATTTTCCAAATCTTACAACTGTTGGTCATTTTGGGTTTATTATGATGTCTTGAGAATTTTTCTGCTTCAGAAAACCTATATTTTCAGACAAACCACGCCCGAAATAGCGTGATAGTCGCCAGTTAAGTCAACATTGGCGGCTAGTTAGGTGGCAAGGGAATTTCCTGCTTATAAGAACATATGGTAACAAACGTATCTTATCACACTGTCAGTAAAATGCTGAATTTATACATACAAAGGGACAGTAGCGAACACAATTTTTACTTGAGAAAACCCACGCCAAGCTGTCGTTTTAAACTGCCTTTTTACCTTTAAAAACAAACTCATCACGTTTTTTTAGCACGTGAGGATAGCGTGTTTACCACAATGAATTGTTGCTTTTGTGCGTGAAGCAATTTTATGAGAGCTGCGTCAGTTTCCTTGTAAAGTAAACAGGCTGCTTTGACTACGGAAGGTGTAGGAACTGATTTGGGCAATCCTTAAAGTCCTCCAGAACAGGCTGGAATATTTCGTGCTGGCAAAGTCTCACGATTCTCTGCTCTTTTTAATGACAAAATTAAGGTCGGTGGGGGGAAGGAATGGCGAAGTTAGACTTTCACAAGCTATCTGAAATTGTTATAAACGGCAAAATAAAGCAGGTACGAAATATAAACCAGAAAGAAAATATCAGAACTAATGAAACAACATTGTTAAAAACAACAAATCGTCTAATTAAAGCAAGCAAAATCAACAGTTTCGCTAATTTTAATTTGGCACGCCTTCCAGTCATTGTTTCTGTCCCTACAATTGTTCTTCTACGGCCGACAAAACCCACATGGGAAATTTTTCCTAAAGATGAGTTTGTATTCGGAACTAAAGCAATCAAAGCAGAAGAAGCAGATGGAGAAGAAGCCTGTGTACCTGTTTTTTGCGGTGTCAACGTTAGGTCTCCATCTGATAAGGTATAGTATTTAAACATTATTTATAGTTTTTAATCTGATAACCCTTGAACTATCCGAGCTTGGAGGGTTGGAAGGTAAAAATAAACTTATTTTCTTTTCCAAAAAAGATGCATATTGCCTGACATGCAAGTCCCACATACGGAGACAGATTATTATGCTCATTTGAGTCCATAAGAAGCTCTTCTTAAAATAGAATGAACTCTTTGTCTAAATAATGGCTAGATAAGATACCTCACGAGGAAACACAAGAAAGCAATAAACATAACGAAACAGAAGACTATGTTGATTCAAACCTGATGGGTTGTCGAGAAATACATTGTTCTTGTCTCCATTTGGAGCACATCACTGAGTCCACACAGTAATTCTGGGATATAGCTAGCAACAGGCAGGCTGAGGCACTTACCTAAGTAATTTTCATTCCTTTTCATTGTTTACAGTCATCATAAACAGCCTTGATACCCGGGAAGAGAATTTAAGCATGGATATTGCCTCAGTCATATTTTTTTTCTGGCAATGACCCTGTAATCAGTAAAACGGGTGTGGATGGAATTGAACTAAAAAATTCCTTCCAGCAGTTACTACAGACCATTGTTCTGATGGGTGTAGCTTTTGAAAGTGTTATCTTACAGACAAACGGGTCACACCTCACCGATAACAAAATAACAAATTTATCAATGAAAATTTGATTTATTCTTTCTCCATCATTTAAACAGCAATAAAATTCAATACTGAAAAGCTTGTTAACTGGATTAATACCTAGCTTTGCCCAACAGACACGCGAGCAGACCACCCAAAATTTCATTGGAGAATTCTGGCTCAATTGTCGACGCCAAATGCCGCATACGTAGGGTTTTTTTCTTGTCATTCAGTTTACCATGCAATTGTTTTGTTAACCCATTTGATGAAACCAAAAACTGAGGGCAAGCATTTTGGTTAAAACGAATAAGAAAATATCTACAGCTTTTATTTTTCGCGCAGATTAGGGATACGTTTCACATTTTCCGTGCCTGTCGCGTGTCGAAAAGTTAATCTGCATTTCGTTAATCAAGTGAAAATTCAAGTTTTGACTTGAGTTGCAGTTTGAATATTCAACTATCCACTTCGCAAATGAAATGTCCAAGCGAGGATTGAAATCAAATTTTTATTCATGAATTCCATCGCTTCGTTACTGGTAGGAACGCTTGACCTGTTTTGACTGCAATGGCGCCCCTGTACCTGTGATAACAAACGCCCTTTTGTTCCAATTCAGACACTGATCAAGTAAGTCAAATAGTATTGTTGCGTTGTTTTGAAAGACACTTCTTACTCTTAAATTGCCTTTCTCCATCAAGGAGTATAAACTGGTTAACCGGCAATTACAATCTGTCAGTGGAACCTAAGTGACCAATTACTAGGGGTAACCGGTGAGTATATGCATGCATACCGTACTGATTAGTAGCAAAACTACAGATATACTGGTAGTTTCATTCGCAGCAAATTCACTCTTTAGTTTAGGGCCACGTGGCTCAAGACGGTTTAAACTTACTTAGATACCAATTGAGTACGCCGGCCTCTTTCATCAAACCAATAAGGGACCTAGTCTAATACACTAAACCTGTATCGTTTGAGTCTCAACCTTGGGCGACGAAATGTGGCCATTTAGGTGTTGTTCGTATTCTCCCGAGATTGGCGTTATTTCAACTCACATAGGAAGTATAATATACAAACATTTGCACACTTGTGAAAATCTGATTTTCATACGTAGTTTGTGTTATCTAACGGATATCTTGAATTCTGACAACTTTTCACCTGATTTTGCTTGTAACGAAGTATACTTCAGGCAGTCAGAAATACCACACTATTAGACTGCGACAGCAGTTGCAATTGGAATCTTCTCCCATGTAAAGAGGCCTATTACATCAAACGCCAAACACCTTCCCTCAAAAAAGGACTTAAATCCAGCAGAGAACGATGTCTTTTCTCATGAGTTTACCTTTTTTCGTCTCTTCATTGTTATTAACCCGGTGTATAAGAGCTACCTTGTATATTCTAGTCTGATTATGGTATAGTTCTTCCCTAAATATGACTCTTAGTTTTGCCATTTGACGTCTGAATACTTCGACACAATCAACATTCCAGGCATGTTGATATTTCATGCAGTAAATGGTCCGACTCATAAAACGTCCTTCCGTGAGGTCCCAAATTTAGATCAACCCCGCCGTCGCCTCCTGGTTTTTTAAAGCAGGATATAGCTCAGGAATCATGATAAGCGGCAACCTTGCGGTCAGCTTTACAAGTTATCGGAATATTTCTCTCGGCTTTTGTCAGCCCGGTATATTTACTTTTTTTTAGGCAATGCCAAGATTTAGCTTCAATTAGCAGCGAAAAAAGCTTTACAACGATAAAAATAAATGAATACATCGTTTAAATTTAATCCGCTTTTAAACACGAGGACCATAGTGGTTGAAAAAATGAGAATTACCGTAATTAATTATGCCGCAAAACCACACCAATCAGTGGGCACTTTAGACTTCTCAGACTTATCTGTTGTTCCCAGAACACTATATGCCTTCCAAAAACAGCACGCAAGGTTATGGGGCATCTAAGACCCAGACTCAAGTAAATATTTCGCATATTCTCTGCTGATTGTCTGAAAAGATTGATTGATTGATCGAAATAATCACGATTGGTCCGTGGACAGAGGTAAGTTTTGGAATTTCGATGTTTTAAGAGATGTGTTCGAAGCTAACAATCTACTTAGTTTCACGAAGGACCAAAAAAAGAGTAAAACTAACGGATGTGCCCTTACTACGTTTGACTCAACAAAATCTCAGGTAAATTATATATAACATTTAGGCTATTGTTATAGGGTCGAGGACTGCACTGTTTGCGTAGAACTGATCCTAGTCTCACTTGACTGAAGAACGTCCGATTATTGAGTAAATGAGCTGACATTTTACCTCTGAATTTCGCCCTTTTCTAGGTCTATTCAGTGCGCCTATTCAGGCCTTAAAACTTGCTCAAGCTAAGTATGAAACGCTAACGTTCAGTTCCAAATGAAAATAGCAAAAATTAGCCGCCGTAGTTCGCGTTCTTCAAAATACCCCAAATTTAGTCATTTCACGTTGTTGTTTTGCAGAGGACGGCTAAGAAATGAACAAAGATTTGTTAGGCACGTGACAAACCATTGTTCTACTCATTAAACCTTTTGTTTGGTGGTGTTGTCCTTGCCGTCGTCGTCGTGGTTTGCTTAAGATCCGTACTTTCGAAAGTTGCACAACCGCAAAAATTGACGTGTTTACCCTGATCCAAAACAAAACATGTATGGATTAAACAGAGGTTTTCGTTCCAGTTGCTCTATTTCTGCAAAAGAGTATTTGCAAATTTTAAACTATTGTTTTAGATCTGTGCTTGATAAATTACTTCTGGACGATTGTCCCCGCTGACCAGGGAAAAAGTTTTTTTTATATGGCATCTCTTCGTCACTGCTAGAGTTAAAATGAAACTACTTGCGAGGTCAAACCTTACAATTTTCTGTGTGGACTAAATTTTATGTCTGAACACGAAACAAAGTACAAGAACACCACCGACAACAGCGACAACAACAACAACAAATGTAAACAAGTGGGAAAATAGCAACAACTAAAGCATAAACAACTTTGAACGCATCGTGCCTGTATCGTCAATGCAGGAGTCAGTGGTATTAAAGTTAGGTGCATGCGTGGTGGGTACTCGTAGTCGGCCATGTGCCGTTATCTGTAATTGCTCTCCACCGTTATGTTACGATTCGTGTCATCGGTTTACTTCTGAGTCA
This sequence comes from Orbicella faveolata, assembly GCF_042242905.1. Taxonomy (NCBI): domain Eukaryota; kingdom Metazoa; phylum Cnidaria; class Anthozoa; order Scleractinia; family Merulinidae; genus Orbicella; species Orbicella faveolata. Next base: position 23,285,430 of record NW_028301541.1, on the reverse strand, counting down.
TTTCTCACAGGTGTTGTGCTTCTAAACGTTCTCCTTGCTATGCCACATCACTTTGTTAATCGGGTAGATTTAAAAATTCGACAGTATGCACCATGAAATCAGCAAATATTGTCCATTTGATTCCCCAAAATCTTTGCTATGAGGCTTTAAGGACCGGCCGGACCTTGTACTTAAATGCTCAAGATAATTTAAATAGCAGCAAGTACGGGATGGACGAGAGAGAGCGAGAGAGAGCAAAAAACTGGTGATTGATATGCAAGTTAATTGAGGAAGATATATTAAGGATAATTTTCTAGACCTCGCCGGAGTGAAAAAAATCAAGTATCGATTGGCAGTATCGGGGTTGCATGTGTGCAGCTGCCCCCTCACCGTGAAACGAAACACCGTGATCTTTAAGGAAAACATGTTTATGTCCTATATAACCACAAAAAATGCTCTTACAAAAATTGCCACAATGCACTCCTTATCTGGTTTGAATTAAATGAGTAAAGTTTATAGAGGTCAACAAAGAGCCCAACAGTAAGTAAACATCTTTGGTACAAATTTAACTGCTCTTTGAAGTGACGAGAGAAGAGGTAATAAGGAAATGTTTTAAGTTAGGACCACCTACCTTTATTTATACATTCTATGGGTTTTACTGATTACAGACGGAAATATTTGAGTCATACAATGTCATTTGTGGCCAATTTTTCCTTGTGTCTCGATCGGCGGTGAACTAAACATTCAATTTAAAAATTTGAATGTTTAGTTCACTGCCAATCGAGACACAAGGAAAAATTGGGAAAAGAGTAAGAAAGAAAAGGCTTCGATTTCCAAGAGTGATTGAAACATAATTTCTCCGTACGATAGTAATGTATTGTCAAGCCGTCATGTAGGAAGAATTAAGAAACTCGTCAACTGAAGCATACAATTGATGTTCCCCGTCCACCTCTGAAAACTGAGTCAGCATGATTTCAGAAAGTAAGGACGACGAGAAACTCCAACGAAACAGAAGCTGTTGTTTCGACAGATTGCACGAAGAAACCAGGAGCTCTGAATGGGCAACAAATGGCCAGCACTTCAGCTGACAACTGACAAATGATCTTAAATGTTGACTGACAGATTTGGCCTTGTTCCCCCTCCACACTGTCAACTGGTAAATTGTCCAAATTTGAAATTACTACCTATTTAATCCAGATCCTCTCGAGCCCTTCGTCAACTTGCGTTTCTGCAAAAGGTGTAATTGTTTTTATTTTGTCAATCTCCTTATTCCGCTCCTCACGTAGACTTGAAGCAATGAATACCTTTGGACGATAATTACTGAAGTCGGTCAAAAATAGCGATTACAACTTCTAGTTCAAATTTACACTAGCAGCACATGAAATATTGCTTTGCATGTAATAAGTGATTGTTTGCTTTACACCCAATATATTTATAGCGCGTTATTTATGGAGGCACGCGTGCGCGAAAGCCCGTGAGAGGATAAACTGGCGCGTAAGGTGTGCGCCGTATATTTGCTCTTGGTTAGACATTTGGGCAAGCTCGGAATATAATTTGTCCTTATCAATATTGCAAATATTTATTTTAATGTTAGACCTGACTGAATTTTGCCAATTAAAAAGGATCATCTACCATTATAATCCGTTGTACCTAGTTCTTAGTCGTCATTCTGTCTGCAATGAACTGACAGAAAAAAGAAATTGGATTTTTGGGGAATTAATGCATTCCTGTAATCACTGCTTCGCTCGAAAAACGCAAAACACTGAAAGTTACACAAAACTACGCACAGACAAATCTCGCCTTTTGGGAAAAAGCACCTAGCCTTTCCTTCTTTGTTTCATCTTTCATCGCTGACAGCTATTCTTCGTGAACTTGCTTTGTAAACCATACTTTGGTCAAGAGAAATGAAATACACATACGCGAAGGGTCAGAGTATTTTTAGTGGCTCCTTGGCCTTTTCTCCTACACAGATAGTTCTACGCGTGCCCGAAGAACAAAATCCACGTTCCTGAAATTCTTTTTTGAACTGACGAAACCAGATCTAGCCATGATTACATTGCAGCACCAGAAGTATTAATCAAGGAAGATCTTTCAGCAATTCGCCTTGTCAAAACGTACCCAACTTTATTTTGGTGCTACTCAGTTTGAAACGTTCTTGTATTTGCTTCGTGAACAGTCCCAGGCTATTTTAATCCATTGCTCTGTAGGTTTTCTTTGATCGATTCTGTAATGACCTCGCCCTCAAGTACGTGCTCTGCTAGCAGAACATAAATGTACCGCTTCATTTCCTTTCGTTCAAAGATTAGCTGCAGTAAGAAACCCCGCTGGAGAGCCGCGTCGTGTCAACAGACCACCCACCATGAAACCAACGTGTGTAAAGTCATGTGTGGCTAACGTAAACTCCGTAACGCCAGCCTCCTGAGTCACGCGCCCTCCAATCTATTTCCCAGTATAGACCCTTTTCAGTTACAAGCCCCTGGGATGTAAGTTACGCCCCTCTGATATTAAGCTCCCTGTACTTCCTTTGCTATGGTCGCCACCACAGTCATGCAGTGAACGTTTCTAATTTACATCATGGGTAAAAGGAAAGAAAAGCAAAAGGTTCATTACAAGAGCGAGCTTGTTCAGATTGTTTCATTTCTACTTTAAGATTGTATTTTGACATGCCTTGATCGAGCTTGACTAATAAAAGCAGTTCCATCTCCGGGTTCCATCTGTCTTCTGGCAAGTTCCTCATATGTTCCTTTTCCTCTTAGATCCTGAAAGCGACCATCCGGCAGCGGTTGTCAAAAACCCGTACTGTTTGTATTTGTATAAGCCCAGAAGGCTGAGAATCGCTTTTTGGAGCGCTAAAAGTACCCAAATGCATGCGTCCTCAACTTAAAACATTACAGAACGACGTGGAAGTTTTCAACAACATAAGCAACATTCAATCGGATTGTAAAAGATAGAATTGATTTTCCACGGGTCGACAGCGATCAAGATAGAATCACGTACCCAGAAATTAGCTATTTAAATTATTCAGCTTAAATGTCGTAATCTGCTTAATAGGTTGTTTTCTAAGGAATCAAAACTCGCATCAGATGCAGAAAATTCTTTATTTATTGTTAAAACATGCTGATGCATTACTCCTGGTCAATTTGTTAAGATTTACTGATCTGACTTTGGGATAAGCCGCACTTGTTTTCGCATTTTGCCTCTTATCATTCCGGGTTCTAAAGGTAATAAACTGATCTACAGCTTCGAATTGTTTCATTTCGTCTGAAGCCTTATTCAGTTACAAATACTCAAAAGGTCACCGATTCCTTCTGAAGCACTTTCGTCTAGAGCGAATCACTAAAGAACGTTAAGTTTGTCTGGCGCGTGCTTTGTCGTGTGGCCATTTTTATACCAAAAACGACCTTAGCTCGGATGAACAAGACGACCCTGTCTGGGGAATCTAAAGACTCTTAAAACCGTCGTTTCAGTACAAGTTGATTTGGGCGGAACCAAATAATGGGCCTTTTAAAAAAAACGCACTGAGATCGCAAGAATTGCAAAATCGAAAGGAAAAGAAGCACAAAATCCCTGACACCTTAGCATACGTAAAAGCGATCGTAAGAAAATAGGCAACTACAGGACTGTCAGAGATGGAGGGGAAGCTGTGTGACGAAACAGGAGTTGATGAGATATTTTCCTCACTGCAAAGCTTGACTGCTCGTGTGGTCGAACAAGAACTGATAGTGGTAGATATATCGATATCGGCTGATCTTTCGATTGACCTCGATATCAAACAGAATAGTGGTGGCTCCAAGATGTCCGTATATTGAACTAAGTATCAATAGACAGGCTAACCTAAATGACCTTACAGCAACAGGCACGAGTTACGTACGGGACACTGCAAGCTGCACAGTCCCTTAGATGCAAATGTACCCTCCTGTACTCGAAACCTTAAAAACAACACCTTGACTTCTCCGTTCTCAATGATATTTGGTGAAACGTGTCCGGTAGATTATGTAGTGCGTATAGTGTGCAAAGAAGTGACCCCAAATTTTATGCCGGATTAGTGTAGCAAAAAAACCACTACCACCGCTTACAACAACGAACAAATTAAATTAATTAGCGCCAGTCTCGTCATGAGTTATTGAAATCTTCCTGGACTCGTTTGAAGTTTAATTTACCTTCTCTCACCAAAGTGACTTAAAGCTTCCCTAACAGTAGCACCGCTTCCTTTAGCCCTCGTGCAAAAGATTAAACTGGATTTTGTTTAGCATAGTTGCCTCTAAAGCCGACCCTGGGTATAGAATACCAAACATACTCACATGGCTTCTTTTCAGTTTCAGCTGTTTGGGTGATCAAAATAAGTTCATCATTTAATCCCAGATTCCAAAGGCAACGAAATCCAGTAATATGGCTAGACACTTCTTTCATGTGTCAAAGCTTTTACGAAAAGAACTTTAGCATTTTTTCATTCTGAACTTGCCAGCATTCGTAATAAAAAGGGTTCCAGACCTCCTTTTGGTAAACTGGCATAAGTACAGCTGAACACAGAGAAATAACATGCTATTATGAATACGTGGAATGGCGTGGGACACCAGAGTCTGTCTGACAATGCAAACGATGTACTTTTAGGCACAGGATTTTGCCATGTTTGCTGCCGTCGGACAGAAGAAGGAGAGTCAAAGAATATAATCTTTCGTTCGCAGTTTGGCAAAACAATTTCTCCATACCACAGGTGAGAGGATATTATTGCACCCTGAAGAAAGAGAAGTAGTGTATATCGAGCGAGGGTTGGAATGAAAAAAAAAAGTTAGTTTGTCTCGTGTTAGTCTGGGAAGATGCCATGCTCATCTTAAATGACCTAAAGAGGTGATAAAGTAGATGTTTACACAGTAAAACCGTGTGATTTGAAAAATTCAATTGACTGTCAACAATTTAGGAAACTACTACACACACGTAGGCCCTTCCTGAAGTTAAAACATGACCATTCATCAGCGGACGGTTGAATTACGACCCTGCCAAGTTCCTGCTAAGTACAATGGAATAATAACTTAGAGCAGTGATGACATGCTAGCAGGCACGCCTTGCCACGGAAGACTAGATTTCAATTTTTGTGATCAGCTTTGCCGGTGAAAATTAGATTTTAGTATTTTTAACAAATCCTTATCAGTCCCACGTTCCCGGCACAAATAGGATTAAAGATATTATCGGAAATATCAGGAAACAATTGACAAAATACATTTTTGAAACAGGACATCCTAAAGAGAGAGCTAGAACATTCTTAGCAAAGAAAAACGAAGGTTGTATGCCTAACCTTATTTGGGCACGAGGGCAGACCCTTATTGAGGGAACCTATAAGATAGAACAGCCAAACGTTTCCGATACTGAGCAATAAAAACACTAGGGAACGAGGCTCTGTCGCCAAGACGAAGGAGTTAACGAGCGTTAAAACTCTAGCTGTCTTTAACCTGTTTTAACCAACTGTCGTGATGTTAATGAACTCTTGCATTTCAGCCATCTTGGTAAAGTGAACCTATTCGGCTAAAGTTTTATACGAGTTAATTAAGAATGAGCTTTTGTTGTTTGTTGAGTGCTAACCCTCTACTCTCGAATCGTGCGGCTCATATAGTATCAGTGCCACCTACTTCGACTGAGGAGTACTGATCGAAGAGACTTCTTGTAGCAACGGCTTCACTCCCTCGACCCGAACTCTCGTCGACTGTTTGGTGTCCTGTTAGGTTCGGCCTTCAGTTCACCAGCTAAATCATTCGGACACTGAGTGGGCTATGGGCAGCTCAGTTATCGGACCATGTCTGCCCTCGCCTGTTAACCGTGTCGATATTTTATTGTAGATGACTTTGGAATCCCACGATCGACTGAGGAATCTAGAATCAATTACCACCTTTCGAAGTGACTCGGCACTAATGTTATTTCCGTCAGATTTCTTGACACCACGAAACGGCTGGTAGACGTGTGAATCACTGATTCATTGGTGTACTTAAATACTTTAATTAAGTTAATGTTAAAGAATAATTCGCCAGTTGTCAAGCTGTTCAACAAGTTGTTATTAATATGCTGGCTATCGGTTGAAACTGTTATGGCAGGGCAATAATTTGGACAGAGCTAACCAAAATGTGCCTGAAAACGGTACGAAATTGTGCTTTGAACGAAAGAAGTGGAAATTAGAGATGGCATTCAGACAGCTGGCATAATTTTGACTGTCCTTAAGTTTAAATGATTCCTGACCTGCTTGTCGAAAGCTATAGGTTCTCGTGAATAGTGGCCCATCCGGCATCAACCGACGGAGGGCATGCTACCACAATGAACCTTGGATCATGCTAGTCCATGGCCGCCGGCCGGTGAACTCGACATGTTTCAGATTGTGGCCCAACAATTGGTATCAGTAGCTATCATTATACGGCTTACTAGAGAGACGCCGTAAGAGCATAAAGGTGTTTGCCCAATAACTCGTTAACTGAGAAAGTGTCCTTGCAGCTTGAATAGCTGTGTCCAACGCACAGCGTGCCCACTTCCCACCCCCGGGCTTCCCACACAGGTCAAACTACTGATGCTCAATAACCAGGGCTATTTATTCTGCTCTAAAAGTAGGAACTTTGGATAACACTACTAAAACTAAACCAGCCATAGCCAAAAGATGAGAAGGTGATAATATATTTCAGTCTAGTTGACTAGGCGTTGTTTTAATAGAGCAAGAATCGAGTGGCCAGTGACATAGTGGCAATAATTACTAGAACACTTGGAGAAAGAGAACTTAGGGGGAAATAATCCGCACTTAGTGCTAACGCTCGTTGAAACAAACAAACAGTGACCAAACAATAGGCATTTGTTGTTTTTCTATTTTTTTGTGGTTAGATGTCTCTCCAGGATCGAACAACTCACTTCTCTCTGTAGTCAAACAAAGATCAATGATAGTGACCAGAGGATAGGCACTTCTCATTTCTGGCAGTAAATATCTCTCTCTGTTCAAAGAATTCATTTCTCTCTTATTAGTACTGGTCAAAAATAGATCACGGATGATAGTGAACAAAGAATAGGTATTTGTTGTTTTTCTCATTTAATTTCTTGTAGTTTAATGTTTCTATCAGTTCAAAGAGTTCACTTCTCTCTAGAGTACATTAGTAAAAAATGGATCATTAACCGATGACAGTGACCAGAGGTTAGGTATTTGTTGTTTTTCTCTTTTGCTGTGAATGCCTCTCTCTGTTCAAAGAATTCACTTTTCTCTATAGTAGATCAAAATAGATCATCACCGGAAATAACAGGACTTTGAACATAGAAACAGGATTAGGGGCGAAAAAATCATCTAAGGAAATGGTTTTTCATGAGGACAACATAAACTGGTTTTACAATAAAATTAAAGGATTAGGGTTTTTGGAGAAAATGCATTTAAGAAAAGAAAGCTGTTTTGAGTCTTCAAAAAGGAAACACTTAAAAACGATGGTGATAGAGACTCAGCCTTAGGGTATAAATGTCCGGGAAATATTTCCCAGCAAGAACAATTAGAACTTAAAATTCCAACTCACCACGAAACTGTCAAACCTTGTTTGAAATTTGTCCCATTTTGAAAGGCATTTGTCAGCTCTGTCAATCATTTTCTTGGGGGTTTGTCAAGATTTGTCTTATTTTTAGGCTGATTCACGCATCTTGTTCCGTACCTATGTGAAGGAATTGTTTTTGTACGCCCAGAAGCCAGACCAGTGCTGTAGGGAACACTTATGCTTATGCTGCAATCTGGTTTGCGTGTAAAGCATCAACTGCGGGATCGAGTCGAAGCTTGTTCTTTTCTTCACTAACAAAACCAAGAGTGACGACAGCTCAGTGAATTGCATGCAATAATATTTCAATTAAAGCCTAAAATGTATCTCAAGCAGGTCGCCTACGAGGCGCCCTGCGAATAATGCTGAAGAGTGACATCTAAGAGCATTGCTTGAAGATTTTGGCAACCTTTGTGTGTCTAATTGGAGCTACTACGCTGGCACATACCGAGAAACTCTAAGCGATAACAATCAAAGCTATTCATTTCTTTAGAAAAACATTTTTCGCTAATATGCTTCCAATGAGAGATGTGCTGTCTACTTGCTCAGAGCGTTCGGCGTCCCCAACGAGGAACAGTGACCTTGCAGACACTTTGCATTCATGAATGTAACATTCTTCAATCGCCCCTCACTGTAAATCCCTGCATAGCCTGGGAAGTGTTAGACGCAGTCTCGCGGTGGTTCGGTTTTTCCCACACTTTGCAATTAAATGTAATGAGAATATACACTAGATTTTAGTCAAGATAAACTCTAATTGACGAGATCAAAAGATAAGGCCGTTGCGGCGTTAATTGCGGGTCTGGATTCTCACGACGGGTTTTTTGTGTCGACGCGTTTCTCACGGAAAAAGACTCTCATTGAGAGCTCATGCGGTCAAATGTTATCTGCACCAGCCTCATTGCCAGCTTTGAGACCTTGCCAGTATGCAAAAATCTTGTTACGTTCGAAACTTCCTCTGACGTGAAATAATTCCCTAAACAGATGCTTGGGGTTGTCGGAAGTCATCTAGTGGAGTATACATACTAAAACAATACTAACAAAAACGCGTGTCCAAGAGTTTATGTCAAATCAAGGGGCAGCAAAATAAACTAACAATTTTCAGACCGAGTTACCCTACAATTCGGTAACTAAAACCATAAAGGCCCAGTTAACGTGATAATTTTGTCTAAAATCTAAAACGAGCTCTAGTTGTGGTCATTATCTGTTCTTGACACCGCATGTATGGAAAGACAATATTTTGTTACGGGAAACTTCGAAAAGAACATCGTTATGGTCGTGTTAGACCAATTTGCCACACAGACATATAATAACGCAGCAAATATGAGTCGTCTCGTCTGCTTGACACCAAGCTGTTTTTTTGAATTGCGTTTTAGTTTTCTGTCTTCCCAGTCGATCATTTCAAGTTGATTAATCCAAGGGGTGTGTCATTAAAACGCCTGTCACCTCCTTGTGTGGTCTACCACGCATAGGTAAACACGATCTCTCAATTCATCAGGCCACATTCGCCAGGTGGCATTCAGCTAAAGCAGATCAGAGCGCTCAACCGTCCTGACGGCATATCGGAGTTCAGTCGTTCGCGCGCGCCCTCTCGGAGTGCAAGATTGTACTTCGTCTCACATATTAAGTCAATACAATTCATTTTTTAGAATTGAGAAGTGAGAGCAGATCCTCAAGGCATCATGAAGGCAGAGCGGATTCTTCGCCAAATGTGCCTATTGGTTGCCTTCTTGATGCTCGACGCCGAAGGCATTTTTAGACTAACAGAAGGCAAGACTTTTCAAAAGGTAAGTGTTTTTTCCTTTTCCGAGAGATTAAAGAGTGTCGCAGTGTGTAGCTTTTTTATTAAAAAGGTTTAAAAGGCGAGTTTCTCGCAAGAACGCCGCCAGTATTGCCAAACGTTGGCACCGTAACATACCTTCGCCTCTATTTGCACGCAAACACTTATCAACGAACGAAATATATCTTCCTTTGCACTGAAATCTGCCAAGTAAAAAACATTTTCAAGAGGCGCTAACTCAATTAAAATAATTATAAAGATTCTGACGGACGGACTCAAGAATTACTTGGCATTTACTGGGATAATCGCCGTAGATCTCTTGCATTCGTCACGTGCTTAATTGTGGCCGAGACTCGGGCAGGCCACATTCCACTTACCGTAACGTTTTCAAGTGTTGCTAAAAGTGCTTTGGCAAACTGACCTTGCACGTTTTTTAATCAACGACAGTCAAGCGATTTCAATGTTATCTCCTTTTATTTATTATTAAAAGGAATAAGAAAACCTTGATCAGCTTTCGAGTTGTGGTCCTCTGGGTGATCCATCTAAACACCTCTTGCCAAACAAAAGTTTTTTTGGGCAGCAAATGGAAATTTGCTTCTCGTTTATTTTGTAATCAATCTATTGAACTCTGTTCTTTTGAGAAGAAATACATTCTCCGAGATTTTAACAGCAGATTAGCGATTCCTTCTTTTTCTGGAGCAAAAAAGACGCTCATTTGGATGGAATGCAATCTCTGGGACCATTCAATTAAGTTCTCTTGTTAGATTTGCTCTTTGGATTTCATTTTACTGAAAACAATTTGCACCGTATGACGTAGAATAAGGAAATAAAACAATACAATTGCAATGTTTACGAAGGGACTTTGCGAAATCCTCTTTGGCGTGAAAATACTCGCATTGTTTTCAAATTGCCGAGTACATTAATAGCAGATTTTACTGCAATGATCGCAATTTTGTCCGGAACTCAGCACATTACCGCAGATGTCTCTAAAACTGGTATTTTAGTTCGTGGTAGGGAGTTTTTTAGCGACACATGCCCAACAAAACGAACATTTTAGCGTTTAATGGAAACCATATGTGTGAATCTCGTTTGGGAATTAATACAAATGACTTTATCAGTACCTAAATCATACAGGCGTGACCCAGTGTTTGACTTACGGTGGAGCGATGCTATTTTCTACTCTATAACAGCACTGACTAATGTTTATAATTGAGGCTTTGAACTGCTAAAATAACTTGTACAAGAGAGTAAGGAGTGAAGAATTGTTTATAAACTGAAGAGCCTGTTCATCATTTGCTCCTCCCGCTAACAAAAGATAACAAGATGTCTAACCATGCCAGTCCATAGGAACAGAGCACGTATCAAATAGCCTCTGGACCACGCAGCGGAGTGCTTCATTTTTCATCTCCCCGTTTCCCATGTCAAACCATTCTTGCCACTGTAAGCTGAAATAATGGGTTGCCTGGTATGGGTTGGTGTTATTTTGGTCTTATTTTAGATCGTACACTCTGATAGGATATCTGCTTCTCTCCCATCGCGGAAACAATTCACGCTTTCTCTATTGCACAGGGCTTGTTCTCTCCATGTGCTAGTGCGAATGATGTCAAGTTCTTTTCAAGGAAACAAAAGCTTATGACACGATGGTTATGACATGTAAATTGATTGACACAGAGGTAGATATATTTTATGTGCGGGTCACCCACTCCTGGATTCTTTTGAAAGTCGCTACTTGACATCAGTAGAGCTGATATGTCTGGGACCCCAACACAAGAAAACTCTGCATTTAACGTGTAAAACACGTCCAAGAAATCTATGGCGGCTCAGCTGACGAGTAAAACACTGAGATTTAAACTGAGAATCTAAAACAGCTCGACTGAAATATTACGTCCATATCAACCGAGCTACAATATAAGGAAATATGGCAAGTTATTAGGTCAGCGACAGAGGTCGCTTTCTTGTTAATGCTGTCACTACTGATTCGATCTGAAATAATCTTCTGCCAGAGGATAACTTGAGAATTCAAACTAAGAGGTTTAAGTGAAACAGTGGAACGCTTTGAGGTCACGAGCCAGCCTTGAATAATGCGTTTTCAACGAATCAGAATTAAGGTCAGTCACAATGCAAGAGATGGTTATCAGTTAAAGACCCCACAATAACCGTGCAGCGGCTGCGAACACTCCAAGTAACCGTCAATGGCGTTTGATAACTTTCATATTTTTTACCGTTGGGTCTCGATCTCCTGGGAAATACTATTTAGCAAGACGAATTTCTCGATCGGGTAGTCTTTCTTCTCGAAAAATGCAGGTCGCAGATATCGTCATTTGTACGTAACGTTCGAAGTCGTTTCTTTCCAATCTCAAAGACCACATCACAAATTCAGAGGTAATAAGTTACTGAAATTTTCAAGCACTTAAAGAAAACGGGTCGACATCATTTATCAAGAGTAATCTGTGTTAAAAGTGCTAGATACTCTTTGTTTGACGGAAGAAATGACGTCGCCCTTTGTTTCTGGGATGGGAAGAATTTGTTTCATACCCATGTTGGAACTCAATCGCCACAGGGTAGAAAACGATATCGACATATCTAGGAGGTAAATAAGTTTGTGACTAACTCAACATTCCATGACTCTGCTGGCATGCCAATCCAGGGTATCAGTATATTTGTTTACGATGAATAGTGTTGACAGTCGATTTTAGAAAGATTTTTACACCACAATATTGTAAATTGCCACTCTAAACTGCCAAGGTCGCCGACACAGGTAACTTCTGCCAAACAGAACACGAGACGTTTCCGTAGTTTTACAATGTTTAGTCTGTACTTCTTGTAAAACCTTCTTAAACAATCTAGTGTACCAAAGCTGGGGCCGGAAAAGGCTGCAAAATTGAACCTTTTTGCATTAGATGTTGAGCTCAGTAAAATGGCAGCTATATCAAAGGAACCCTACTGCTTAAAATAGAAGAATAAACACAAGAATATGAAGTTCCCATATCCTTCACAGCAGGCTTCAATTCACTGGATTGAGTTCTGAAATATTTGTGGTGAGACATTGCATGACGCGCTTTGTCAATGCACGTATACATACAAACGATGACACCATTTCATTGACGAGTTTAGGGTTTCTGTCCCGTTATTTATTTTTTTGTTACTCTTTCATGTTTCAATGTTAAACTTCTCTTTTGCTTTTATCCGTACCCAACGGCATAGGAGAATTTTAGAAGCAGTCTCGAACTGGAATTCATTAATATCCAACCCTTGATCAGTTTGTGAAGAGATCTTCGAATTCTTTGGTGAATTATTTTCTGTCAGACCCATTCCTTAATTTTCGCCCTCGGCATTTATGCGAGGTGGATCATTTAAACCAAATTATGTAGTGTTTTCTTGGTCATTATCGCCATTACGGAAATTACGGGAGAAACAAGATAGGCTAACCAACTGATTGACTCGGATCAATCATGGCTCGAATTGTTTTTGATTGGTTATTTAATAGGACTGATATCATCAAGACTGAGCTAAAGAGAAGAACCCACTATTCCTAACAGAACCTATACTTCCGGACACGTTTTTTCTTTCCCTCAAATTTCATCCGCGCAGGACTTGATGTACTGAAGAACACGTTTTGCATACACACACACGTGTAATTACGGGTGACATGGCAAATTCCCCAAGATGACCGGAAATAAGTCTTGTATGGAGACTTCAGAGTATTTCCTGCAGTCTCGTTTTTATCACCAATTTAATTGTACACAAGACAAGTAGCAAGTGTGCTTTAATGCAAATACCTTATTTTATTTATTTTCTTTTACATACAGACAATAGGGGAGCCCTTCCGTTTGGACAAAGGAAGTCACGTAATTCCTGTTCTTATCTCACGGGTATACATTGAAAATGCCGTTAGAGGGCCTGTTAACATTTCATCGTGTATTGTAAACTCAGACACATGTTGATAAGGGAAACTCCCTTTAAGAATCTGCCATAAAACCATCTAAGCCTTGCACACTCTCTTTATATGTCTTGTTGAATCACTGGACTTCAAAATGCATAGCACAAATAAGCGATATGTGGATTACCCAAACTATCAAGTCTGCTACGGAAATGTCGAGGTTATTTTTTAGTCAGTTGAAGCTGATTTAATCACTGAAGCAAAAACAAACTAGGTTCTATAATTACCACAAACTGACCCTAAATTTTCCTTTGTCTCATCTGATGACAATCTCCACTTCTAATGATAAAAGGGCATGGAAAAAACTCTAGGAGTCGTCTTGGACATGGCATTTTCATCAATTTAATGGAAATCTCGACTATTTTTTTAACAGATGAGGCGAGTTCCATCACTCGCCTGAATGCTGTCGTTCGCAAGCCAGATAACACAGCAAGGAGGCGCTAATATCACTTCGTCATAAAACAACACCCCCGCTTTCCTACCAAACAATTTAAACAGCGGAAAACTAGAAACGAAATCCAAACAACCCCCCTGAAATTATCTCCGAGACAAGAACCCTGCCTGATAATTCAAACAAACACAAAAGCACGCTTAGATTTAACCTACAGGAACGGAAATCGTCATGAACAGAGTTTGATCCTAGTACTTGTAAGTTGGACAGAGTTCAGCCGATATTTTTATTCGCTCAATCCTAGTCCAAATTTAAACGGCTGAGAAATGAAGAGCACAGTTTAAAAGGGTTGAACCACACCTCAACGACAACGTAATAAATAGCACAACTTGTTACTCTGTGGTCACACTGCGAACTATAGTCTAGAGACTACGTTAGAGCAATCCGTGTACATTAAACAAAGAATACCACACATGGGAATACTGTTCCATAGCGGTTATTTGAATGGTCACACCGAGAGATTAGTCAACAGATCTTAACCACCTCACAACAAAATAAACAGCAGCACATAAACGTACTGCTCAATAGCTTTCATTTGAATGGCCCCACACTAGGGTTTTATCAACAGACTCAAAAGCTAGAACCACCTTGTACAGCATAATAAACAGTACCACATGAAAGTACTGCTCAATAGCTTTCATTTCAATCGTCACACACTAGGGTTTTATCAACAGAATGGCCCCACACTAGGGTTTCATCAACAGACTTAAAAGTTGGAACCAGCTTGTACAGCATAATAAACAGTACCGCGTCAGAAAGTACTGCTCAATAGCTTTCATTTGAATGGTCTCACATTAGGGTTGAAAAGTTACAAACACTCTCTACAGCATAAAAAATCTGCTACTGCTCAACAGCTTCCAATGGAATAGCAAAAGCTAGACATTCCTGGGCTTTAAATTTAGCTAGTACAAACCATCTTACACGGCATAAATAGTACCGCATGAAAAACCGCTGAATATAATATTACCTCTTTTGCTTGAAATAATCACATAACCGAAATGGGGATTTGGCAGTCCACAAACAATTTACATATGAGCTATGTTCTGAAGTATTCGTTTCATATGTTTCATTTGGTTGACGGTCAGATAGTCCCGAAGAAAATTGAACCACGTCAACATGAACAATTTACCCTTTGAAAATTTAACCAGTTATTAACCCCGTTTATACCATGTCATAGAAAATACAGCCAATCAGAATACAGGAAAGCCGTTGTATACTATCGACGTTATTACACCTAAGCTTCCCATTGTACACTGCTTTGAGTGTGCTGGCCACCGTATTTTTTATGGCGTGGTATAAGATAGTTATGCAGCGCTTTCTTGTGTAATACCAAGAAGTAACTACTAAGCATACCACTTGAATGGGCTATTAATATATTTTTTTCCTACGTTTTGCAGGCTGATCAACCTGAAGCAGGTAAGTCATGCAGTTCTCATTATAAAAATAAACTCGAATGTAATAGGAAGTTTGTTATTTAAATCCAATTTTGCGGGTCGTAAAATTGTTTGGAATTTGGCTTTTTTCACTCACACGAGGTATTCAATGTATGAATCCCTTTTCCACCGGACATTTTCAAAAACCGACAGTCTTTGCTCCCATAGCAATTTCGCCATCTTCAAACTGAATTTTCCAAGACAGGTAAAGTAGAGGTTATGATACTTCGTTTGGCCATGTTTCAGATTTTTCCCGAACAAAATAGACCTTTTTTGCCAAAATTGGACTCGTTGTGTTAAATCAGACTCCATTGCATCACGCACCAAAACCAATTCAATCACGAAATATCGTTCTTAACAGACTGTAAAGGGCCTAAGTTCCAGTTACGATATTTATCTCTCCTCCCCGCCCTGGTGAGAAATCTGCAATTCAAGGAAGGTCTAATTTATTGTAGACATATTGTTACTGTGAGGACAAGAAGAAAAAAAAAGACGAGACTAAAATCAAACAGTTGAATCGGTGCAACTTATGATACGAATTCAGTCCAATTATAACGTGCTCATGCATGGTTTACTGAATGCCGAGGTCACCAGTGAAAGATCTCTTGTAGCACACAGCAGTGGATCAATGACTTGTATGGTCACGTACAAAAGCATGAATATCAGACTATATCTGTCGACGTTTTTCAACCCTTGAGAGCTAGTCTTAAGAGCTGGCAAAAGAATAGGAGGTTTGGTTTTTGAGCAAACGACACGAATCGACCTTAGGTCAAGACTTGGTTTGGAAGGAATTTACCATTGACACTTCAATGGTAAAATAAAAGTCATTTAAACCCGTGTTTTTTTTATTGTATTCTCTTTTCCATCAGCACGCAAAAAAATACTCTTAACAGGAGTAGCTGATACCTACTTTGGGTTTGCCTTCTTTTTTTTCTTTGTATTTTATTAATTTTTATTGATTTGAAGTCACTTCAATTTTTGATAAACACACACATAATTCATAAACAAATGTACATCATACATTTAGATACACACACACCTCAGGTCCTCTTAACTCTCTTCTACTTTTAGATATGATACTAGCACAGTGCAGCAACAGCACGAGATTCTATATCAGTCTCACTGTCTTTGTACTTGCCCCATTTTATATTGTGAGCTTTTAATTTATTATCTGATTTTGCGATCATTGTCACAAGCTGGTGAATCATTTTAATTTTGGAATTAAATATTTTAATTGAAGGGAGAGACTTGGGTTTGTCTTCCAACAGGGACTGCTCCATCAGTTTTTATTGAACCTAAACATAAAACTGTCAGAGAAGGCAAAGGACTGTCGCTAACCTGTACAGCAACAGGCAAGCCTAAACCTCGCATCAGATGGAAGAAGAACGGCAAGCCGATCTCGGATAAGAATAACCGAATCAGAATAAGAGTCACAGACACAGGGTCCAAGCTGAGGATAAAGAACTCGACAATCCAAGACTCTGGGATGTATCACTGCGTGGCAAAGAACCATCACAGAACTTCTGGAAAGGCAGTAGTGGACGTAAGAGGTGTGTTTGGTTTTTACGCAATTTTGTTGCACAATTTTTCACATAATTGTCGCAAGAATCGCCACGAATTTTCACTAGCCTGGGTCAGTTTGGCTTGCAGATAACATACAAATTGCAACCAGTGTCAAGCGCGGGAAAAACTTACGTACGCCAAGTCAAGTGCGCTGATACCCGATTGGCTAAAAATATAGGATGTTTGCTCTTGATTGGTTAGATCTCATTACAAACACACCGAAAATACTTGGCCTATTAACGATATTATAGTATGACTGATTCACTCAGCTAGGCATTTTGAAAGACCCACAACTGTGGATTTGGAATTAAACTCTAAGAATAATCAATCCACTGAAATGAACTCTTTGTTTGTCCATCATTTCGTTGCTCTAGCACTCTTAAACTTTTTTTGTTTCTTACTTTCTTTTACATACCTCTCAATTACTTTACCTGTTTACAGTTGGGACATGTGAACCGTACACAGGGAGCGTCTGCTCAAGTTACATCTTAAAAGACACTAGAGTGTTAATTTCACCTCTAACAACACAGCGACATTCTGAAGACAACATCGTTCTCGCGGCATCAACTTTAACAGACTACATCAACCCAACGTGCAAGAAATCGCTTTTAAAAGCTCTCTGCTACAACCTTTTTCCACCGTGCCAGAGCAGTAACCAAGTGAAACCGATGCAACTGTGCAAAGATGAATGCGAGATACTTCAAGGCAGGACGTGCTCGAAAGAATTCCCTTTGCTGAGAGAGCGACTTGGCCCATCCTTAGCTGAAGAGATTATTCCAAACTGTGCTAGGCTGACCAGAGATTGTTCCAGTGAGTAGATTTCATTGAACATTTTACAATATCCATCGTGATGAAGGTAAATACCAGTGTTTCAAATCCATCCAAGATTTTTTCATGTATTTGATTGGTTGAAACAAGTTACCCGCGCAATTAACACTGGGAAATTTTCGAGGATATCGCTATATCCTCTAGTCTTCGATTCAAATCTTGCTTTCAACGCCGATCAGCCATGCCAAGAGCATGGTACAACAGGTGTTTTTGCGATTTTTACTTTCTTTCTCGACGCATTTTTTAAACTATTAAATAGAAGTGCGTTAACAGATCAAGAAAGCTTTGAAAGTCTGTAGAATTACTTTGGTGTTTGGCAGTAAGGCCGAAAAATAGAGAGGCTTTCTCCGATCCGTGAAAATATTAATTGAAGGATGATAACTACAACCTCTTCCGTTTGGACTGACACTGGACGGAAAACGATCCTTGGCCTTCTGCTAAAGCTTATGCTTATGCTGATGTCGGTGTTATGTTCAGTGAGGACATGGTTGACATAAGCATAAAGTGCTCGCTGATTGGCTGAAAGTCTTTCGTTTGTGCTTATGCTTATGCTTACGCTTATGCCAACATGTCCCCACTGGACACAACATTGACCGTAAGCATAAGCATAAGAAGGTTTTGACATTCTTATGCTTATGCTTATGTTCGGCCGACCTCACCAGCGCATAAGCTTCTTTTGTGCTTGTATTATGCTCATGCTTGCGTTGCATTTGAGGACCAGGCTTAAAACAGAAAACATATTCTCTATGTCTCTATCAAGATTTAGTTTAGGCTACCAGCGTCCTTTCACGAATGCCGTTCTCTTATTGGCTACGCTACTCACTAACTATTCTGTGGTAGATATAGTGAGTAGACTAGCAGTGTGGGCGTTAAAACAAAATGGCGGTCGCTTCTTTGCGTTTTCGAAGTGTCTGTGAAGAGGATTTAGATAGAGTTTTGAACAACGTGAAATAGCTTTTCAAGCGGAAAAGATTAATGAAACGCGACATCTTTCCGTGGGTGGGCTTTTCATGTAATCTCATTCACAGCCCGTCGTTTATACTAAACCTTGTTGTTAATACTTTTTATTATCTTTAAAAAGAAGATGTCTGCCGATTAATTAATTTAACGCGCTAAAATACGTAGTCTCGCAAATGACTGTTTTGTTTGCAAACAACAATTTTATTATCCAAGGCGCCAAGTATTACAAACTGCTTTCAGTTTTTAGACTGTGCATCGTACACCGATGGAAAGTTAGAAATCATATTTTACTGTTTAGTGTTGCTATTTCTTTCAATTCGAGATAATGCCTTACTTATAGGAGCAATCTCCCTGTAAAAATTAAGAGATTTCAAGCGCCGGTTTAGAAGAGGGACACGGGCGGGCGAAACTATGTATAGGCCAGCCTTCTTTCCGGGAGCGCTAGAGGCGCGTGAAAGCTTTCACGAGCGTAGCTTCTGCGCTTTTAAGAAGGAATCGAAACATGTGTGTTGTAACGATGTATTGTGTAACGATGGAATTCATATAGAGTTTGTCGCTTGACATTTTTCATCCTCGTTTTATTTTCATGGGAATGGAACAGTTCCAGGAAGGGACTCATGTCAGAAAGACACTGTAGGTAAGTGAGTAAACAAGTTCCAATCACTCAATTTTGAATAGTTTATTATACCTTTGCGCTTAGAGTTTCTCTTCTACCTGTACATGTTCGGATATTGAGCTGAACGGGTTAGGGGGAATTTCAAATCTGAGAGTAATCCTTATCCTATTGTGTTTTCTGCATAAACAAAGTAATAAAGAGGTTTAGTTCTTGACGATTTCCAAAGATTTCGGATCATGTTTTCCCGTGGAATTCCCAAAATTTCCCGTGATCGACGCCGAAGATCATACACAATTATTGACCATTAGTAGCCCGCCGCCTTCTCTTTTTCTCGCGACTTTCTGAAACCTTCAACACAGCCAGGTTATGCAGACATTTGATTTATCGTTGAAAAGTGTCTTTCTTAAATTTACAGATGTTTCCCAAGCGGTTATTAAGCCTATGAGAAGAAACTATCCAATATGCAGCGAGCGATTAAACAGGAAATTTAGAATTTACAACAAAGAGGTCCTCCAGCTCGTAAAGAACGTCAAGTCGGAATTACAAAATGGTGGGATGTTTTTAACCTCACATTCCAGTGAACTGTCTACGTACTGTTTCTCAGCCGCTGTCCCTTTGAGTAAGCTGGTGCGAGAATGGAACATCTATTACAGCACCCCCCTCCTTCCCAACTTCCAGCGGCCACACGACCTGACAGTTCCCGGATTGAAAATCTCCACGTTAAATTCAAGTGTGAGCTCTCTATGGATTCCGCTCGGAACTTCGGCTAAATATAAGGTGCACGAGAAAATTTCCCTTCGTAACGTGACATTTTACTACCGGTTCCAGTCTGGACACGGTTCGTTTATTGCAGAGGGTGAATACAACCTTTGTGAAACAGCTTTCAGGTTAACAGTGGAAACACTTTACGACGGAACCATCAAGCTGAGCGGCTTCTCCGAAACACCTCTCGATCTAAGCAACACCGAAACTGTTGAATTCGTGTCAAGAAGTCTACCAAATAAGTTAGTTGAGGCCATCAAAAATACAAATTTGTTTGTCCTTCGACTGATGAAACCAACTATGGAGGCTTATATAAGCGAAGACCTGATGGTGAAATTTTCTGGGAAGTCATACTTCGGGCCCAGAGCCCTCCCTGTCAAGCTTGAGTTTTTTGGCGGGAAATTGCATCCACATGACGTGCTATTGGTGGGAATCACAAGCACTCACGTGACTATAAACCAAGCACTGGAGCTGTTGTTTCCGGGACGGACCTTTCCTTTTTTGGACATTACGAAACACTCTCCCGATGGATCCAGTGTAAGTAGATGTCTTGCTCGTTACAGCGGTTTTCAATTGAGTGTCACACTAAAGTAATCATTCTAGCCAATCACAAAGGACGCAGGAAATCGTATGACCCAATCAAAACTGAAGTAAATGAATGCAACTGACGCAAAACGCGGGATAACCTGTGCGGGCGAGACACGCTTGGTTTTGGTTTTACTTCTGATTGGCTGAAAAGTGGAGCGAGCTTTTATTACCCAATCATAGAGCAATGCAAAACCAATTACTTTTCGACACTCAAGTGAAAACCACTCCAGTCTCATGACGATAGTAAAAAATCATTAGCGAGGGATGGTCACTGCAAGTAATGCATATTATAGTTACAACAAAACTAGCTCCTGTCATTCCAAGAATTATTCTGTAGCTCTGTTTATCGACCAGGTTGTTTTTTTTAATCTGCTAGGTTGGAATAATACTATCTGCGCATGCTCTGGACCTCAGCAAGACACCGTATCGCAGATTTCAACAGCAGCCGCTGTCTTTAGCGTTTCAAGACACAGTTCCTCTAGGTTTAAGCCTGGTAACGAGAGCAACAGTTCCTGTGGAAACACACAACAGCAGTCAAGTCTGTCAGCTTTTCCAGGTTAGCCGACTAAATATTTATATCATTTTTCTTGCTGCTCAAATTAATGACATGTTACGTTCAAAGATCATTCCTTCATCAAATTGTCACTTAAAGGTGTCAAGCATTAAACATCTCAGGCTAGCACTGAGAGGGTTCTAGAAACTGGAAAACAGTTTAAAACTGGCATAACTCACTGGTGCAAGTTCGTGAACCTCGTTGCTTCACAGGGGGTGCCACATACTTTTTCCTCATGTTTTTGCACTGATGTTTGGTTCGCGTAGCTTTACAGAGCATTCCTCTGTGTTGAGGTGTGACAAAATCAACATAAGTCAACCGGTGTTTGCAGACTAGCAGGTTATGAAATTTATTTAACATATAAGTGCAAATTAAGACTAAAAAACTGTCTTTGACCATTTTTCGTAGAAACACTTATTGAGATGCCGCAGAGCAATAGCTGGCTTGCTTAACTTCCAATGAGAAACCAAGGTTCACAGCTATGACTAATGAATAAGGTGGTCGTTTTGTTGTAGATTCAGGCAAGACAGTTTTACCCTCAATGAGCGTCAAAAAAATGCGTGCGTGAATTGCTAGAACTTAGGACATCGTGATGACGTAGGAAGCACAGGTATACCATTCATATAGGGAAGAATACTCCTTCGTCGTCATCAACGACGGCCTTATAAGCCTCAAGGCATGAAGACAAAGGTTTCTTTTTTGCTTTTTATTCACTTTCCTTTGGATCCTTTTCCCGTTTAGACTATTTTTGGCCGTGGAAGTGATTACACATTGAAGGCGTCGACCAATTGGGAACACGTCACACTCGACTGGCATTTTCACCGCCTCTCTAATGTAGCTGTTACATCATTTGACAGATTGCAGATGAAAATGAAGGTGCAGTTATCTCTTCTTATTTAACAGTTTTAGAAGAAGTTAGAAATCTCACAGAGTGGATACAGATGAAGGGAGAGGAGAGGGGTGGGGGGAGGGGGGGGGGTGCGTGAACGTCTGAAACGAGGCCTTCTCTTGCTCTAATAATGAACGCTAAGGCCAGTATTAAATAGATTCAGAGCTGATTGAAATTTTTGATCCATTATTTTAAAACTTTGTAGATGCAAATATTGGTTTGTTTGACTTTCATTCAAAGGCCATATTAATTATTAAGTTGCAGATCAATGGCACCAGTCTAGCTTTTGCCATCGACGGCTCCTTTTACAAGAGCGGACAGCAATCCGACGGCGTGCCGTTTAGCGGTCAGCTGACATACGAAGGGAGCTCTTCGCACTTGCAGGGAGATTTTAGAACCCAGTCTGTCTGGAGAAACGCTTTTGGGATTGAGTACTTAGCTATGAACAATCTGCGATTAGGGTAAGAACGGAAATGTTTTTGACACTTTAATAAAGTTCTCACTCACACTCACTCACAAATAAAGGAAAGATTTAGAATTATTCAATTTGGCAACTTGAAGCATGAAAACAGTCACAAGAAAGAAGATCATCGATCTTCAGAAGCGCAGCATCGGATCGCGAAGTATAAATCTCGTTACGTAAGGTGGAAATATTAATAATTATAATCATCATCATCGTCATCATCATCATCATCATAATGATAATGGTTTACTTAACAGATCCACAAGGTGGCTCTTTTCTGTTAGATTACATCATTTACAATTAACACAAATTACGTTATTTACAATTAAAATAATAAGAGTGATATGTGAAAGTATGGGGTAACCCTAGAAAAAAATACCAACAGACTTGAAATTACAGTAAAATTAACTAATCACTCCGTACCTTATCACATAAAAATTTCCTAGAAAGTTAAAGAGATGCTGTAATCTTTACACTTTCTAATAAATTCTAGTAAATTGTTAAATAGCCTCTACGCATTATCTTGGAAAATGCCGTTTTCGATCGGGACCACTAATCTAATGCAATTGCTTGAACGCAGTTCCTTGTGACATTCCTCTTTTATTATTTTTTAGATAATCTGGCCAAGTCTCAGTGTAAATAACCTTTTTCAGAGCCCAAATAATTTATGATTTTTCTTTTTTCTCTTAGGTTATCCCTGCCCACTGACCAATCACAAAAGAGCAGTATAAGAGGGGAAGCTGACCTTAAGTTGGGTTCTGGTTGCAACGCAACTCCTAGTGGGGAAAACAACTCCATTAAGGTTTGTACAAAGCTAACAAGAAAAAAACAACGAAAAATTTCCCAGTCAAGGCAGCGAAATTCTTTGTACCTTTTCTTTGCGCATTGATTTGAATTACACTGTATCTTTTTACAGAAAAATTGCGTCACTGGGCATCTGTACTTGGGTTTCTCAGATGAGTCCGCTGACCATTTCTTCTATGGCTCGCTGGCTCCTGTCAGTTTACAAAAGCTGCTTGAAGTGTGCAACATTAAACACAAGCTGCCTGGTGCTATGGCAACCGTAGGATTTCCTGAAGGCCTTCAGGTAAATCAGCGAGTCTGTAACTGGGGATATTATATCTAAAAAATTGCTTCCAAGCATGGTGTAGCATAACTATTCTAGGTGAAGAAGACGTTATGTGGGTCGCTGTGCGACCCTCCTCTATACCATGCAGTGTACAATTTTATAAACGTACTTTTGATTGACTTTCCCCCTCTGCATTAGATCTCTGTCGCCAAAGGAGCACACGACCTTCGTTCTCTTGGCGGACCAAACCTTAAACCGGGCTTCATATTAGAGGGCAAGATGAGTGTCTTGGGAATTGAAACCACTGGTGCAATTTCACTGCTACCGAGAGAGGTTTGTTCCACACAACGTGAAAATTTTCAAATTGAGGTAGTTTTGAGGCGCTAGTTTTGATTGCGTGCGTGTGCGTGCGGGAGGACTACACGCGTGTTTGTTCTTGCGCGTCTTACGCCTCAGCTTCTGAGCCGAGCTCTTCATTTAGAAATGACTTTTGGTAAATACATAGTTTCTTTTCTTCCATTTTCAGTTTCTGATTGACGCAAAAGTCATGTCAGACGAGACTCCGGCGACCCTTGATGACGTCACACCGTTGTTTTTGCCAAGTTCTGATCCTGAAGAGACACCCAAGGTATTCCTGCAGGCTCGAATAGATCCAGTCCCATTTGTGAAGGTAAAGAAAAATGTTTTCCAGGGATGTATAAACTGCAGATATAAGGTGAAGAGATGAAATTATCATCGGAGTCGTGCTTAATGGGAAGTAGACATCACAGGTTTTGCAAGGTTTGAGTTCATTACCATGAGGCCGCATAATTATGCACTCTGAGCAGGTTAATTGAGAGTTAATTGAGAGTTCGTATGTTCTCATGAAAGGGCTAGAACGATATGTGAAGGGTAGGAGTGAAATTCCCATTAACACTGACAGACGATCGATAGTCAGCAAGGAAAATTCATAACTTGAGACTGAAAGGACCATGTGAAAAACTTTGAGTATCTCCTTTCACCAAAATTTTGGAATGTTCTCCTCAAGTTTTTTTGTTCTTTTTCAGGTCGACGGTTACGCTCGGCTGTTTGGAATATTCAAGGAAGTGCGCATGCTCGTCACCAGTGATTCTCTGCAAATGTATCTAACAACTGAAGTGAACAAGTCATTCAAAATCAATGTTCACGTGACCACAAATTACAGCTCGGATCGAAATGAGACTCAATTCAATGCTACGGTTGTCTTTGACAATGGTTTATCTAAGGTAAGAAGTCATTTCTTCATTAAGCTCCATTTTCAATCGTTTCTTTCAAAGACTGTTTTAGGATTTCGTTTTGCAAGTACCCCTTCGCGAGAATCAAGCAATTTAAATTCACATTTGCCAAAGTAAAGCAATTTTATTTTCATCTTTTCAGACTGGAAAAATGCGCTCGCATCCCTTGTGTTAGTCTTTAAAAACTTTACTTATGCTTATTTACTAATTCCAAACTGCATGTACTGCGAAATCACGTAATTACATACAAAAATAAGGTTAAATAAAAAGAAGAGCGATTGTAAAATTCTAGACCATCGTTTGGTCCAACAAGAACAGTTCTTGTGTGAGCGAGGTTTGCTCAGTAAGGTGCAAATAAGCAGTCCTGTTTGGAAGATTGACTTTATAATGACGTTTAAAACTAACTTTGATACATATGTTATCAATAGACCATGCGCGGGAATATCATTAAAAACAGCGTCATGTGATTTGCATTTAAACAGATTGCCCGCATTAACCTCCATTGCAAGCTAGTACCAGTCCAATACCGAGAGTACGAAACTGATCTCATTTTCTTGCGCTTGCAAAATGTTAAAGTGCTGATTCAATCTTTCCACAGTTAACTCGTCTCGCCTCAAAGCAAGTGGTGTTTATGCTAGAGTCGGAAATGTCAAAACTGAAATCAGCCAAGGGAGAAGTCCAGCGTCTCAGAAGAGAATGCGTGAAAACGATCAAACGTGAATGTTCTAGCTGCATGAGCCATGGAGCGTGTGCAAGTTCTCTCTCAAACTTTGACACAGACAGGGCGCTAAAACCATCCACAAACACTTCTGAAAGGAAACGAGATACAAAACGAACGAGATCGACCATGGACATCTGTCACCAGCTTGTTCTGGATCGTTGCCTGGCAACCGAGACCGCACCCCACAATGTTTGCAGATTTATCAGTTCAAAACTGAACAAGACATGCGCAGCTCACGAGGCTGCAGCCAATTCTCAGAGAGAGCTGGAGCGAGGGTTGCGATGGGTCAAGCAAGCCGAGCAGTTTATGTACAGCGATTTGTTTCAAATTCACGCGATTTCGTTCAAGACAAATGTTACTTCGGCCAACCTGGAGCAGCTTTATTTGGACACTGTTTTAGAAGTCACAATATTTGGACAAAGACAGAGGCTTGACGGGCTAAGGATGGATTTTAACGAATTCGTGAAATTATCCTCAGAGATCGCAAAGTACGCGATGGACTGGTACCAAAAGACCCAGCCCCAGTCCAAATCAAAATCCCGTCACCCTGACAACAGGCCCAGGCAGTAGTATTGACAATGGCGTGCATTATGACAAACAGTTTCTGACAGGAATCAATGTTTCATGATGTGTAAATTAAAGATCCTACGATCCGTAGCCACTGATAGTGGCCAATAAATGGTCGAGAACAACAATAGGTTTAGATGTAAAGTAAATCGTTTTTTTCAGTCGTGTAAAGTTTGGAATAATCTCCCGATGTTACTTTATAGCTAAACGAGCGAAAGTGTCGTAGCTACGAAAACTTGGTCATTTTGCTAACCTTAGTTGTGAGGGAAAAATCTTCCCATTCATTTCTTTCAAGCCATACAATGTTAAGAAAAGAACTTCAAGGCAAAGTTTAACTGTACTACACTTTAGGGCAGAATGGTTTGTAGAGGGAAACCAATTATGCTGACAATTATGTCGGTGCTAAATGTACGAGTATCATGTGTAGTTTAGACATTCAAGTTCTTAGTTCTTCGGATAGTTACAAATATCATGAATTTGAATGTACTAAGGGATATTGTAAGGTATTGTTATCAGAGAGAGGAATTTCTGCAATTTGAATTGATCAGCTAAAAGGTTGACATTATAAAGCAGGCCCAAAAATTAATCAAATTGGTATTGGAAATTATTGACATTTACTAAAGGGAGCCAAATATGTTGCGGCCCTTGCTTATTCTTCGGTTTTAAATTAGAACTCAGTCCTAACTCTCCTCACCGAAGAGGAAATTAGCTGATAAGCTTAGCTGATTTTTATTGAAGTTCCTTTTAAAGTTGTAAATTGAAGATGAGATAAACACTTTCCCTTTTTTTGTTAACAAGGTTTTAGGATTTAGATTCTCAGCGAGTGAGAATGGGAGATTCCAAACATTCACAATCAGTAATAACTGAACTAAAGCCTGCTTAACAGTTTACTGCTTTATGTAGAACTGTGGACATCTCGTCTTCTTTCTAATTAAGCGTCCAAAGGATTAGGCTTTTGTCAAACACTGTACAGAAGAGGAGAATGACTTGTCAGAAACTTCCAAAGCTTCAGTGATTAGTGACAAAACCTAACCCCGCAGTGGTTTCAAACAGTTTACCACTTCATGTATATGATATTTAATTATAAACAAGGAATTTCCAGAGGGAAGATTGTACGTAGCACCTACGATATGTGTTAGGTCATGTTTTGTTTGAACATATACAAAGCCAAATAAAGTAACTTGAGAAGAAATCTGTAGATCTGACTCTGAAAGTATCTTGTTTAACGTTTGATTACGCTATTCCCAGAAATCAGGTTGGCCTTTTTCGCGCGAAATTGGTCCGTACTTTCAATGTGAATTGTTGTCAGATTTCGTTCGTTGACCGTTAATTCGTGCAAGAATTTTCAACATGGCTCTCTCGAAATGTCGTTCCTTGCGGCTTTTGTTTTACATATTTTTCTGCCCTTCTACTTTTTGTAGCCCTCACTTTACAGCCAGCAACCCAGTTTTCAATTCACCGTATGATATTTTTTTGATTAACTGCCCATACACCTTCCCCAGCCTCCCTCAAGTACAAATAGTCAGTCACTAAATATGCGGTTTACACCACCACTCGTATAAAATGAAATCGAAACAAAATATATAAGATCCTATTTCAAACATGTTTATTGTCAATTTTAAATCATATTTGGTGTGTAGATCAACTAGTAATTTCTCATAGCCCTTTTATAGCCAATTCAACTGGGCAGTTGATGAGAAACACGATCCTCATCATCTCAAGTGAAACACATGCAAAGCAGTATAGGATACAAAGGTTTTACAGAACTATAACAAGTGGCAGAAATGGATGCCTTAGGTATTTCAGTGATTTTCCAGTGAAAACAGTGTGATTAGAAAACGCCTGTACAAATGAAGAAATACTTTGGGGAATGGAAAATTTGGCACGGAGTTGACTGGCTTCTTTAGCAGCCATGTTAAACTTGGAGTAACGAGTTCGCTCAGGATAGTTTTCCAAATCCAGAACTTGAAGAATTCTCACCAGGCCACTCCGGACATGCCAGGAAAATATGAACCCTGTACACTGCAAAACTGGGCTGAAATGAAAAGGAGAAAAATCACACTGTTATGTTATCAAGACACTATTAAAACTTTAAATGCAGCGAGTTTGAGCAACAATCATGGACAAAAGTCTTGCACTTTTGGCGCTTTTGCACACATGCCAGACGTGAATACAACTTCACCTGCCTAACCTCTCCCACCACCAACATACAAAGTTGAAAACGAGTACCTGTATTTTCTCCTGAGTTTCAACATTGTATTGGGTGGGGAAGGGAGGGGGGGGGGGGGGGGCAGCAACGTGCTTTTGAAAGGATAACAGTGGTTTTCAAACTTCATTTGTAAACAGATAATTCGTTGCATTACGTAAGTGTCCCAAAGACTTTTGTTCAACATTGTAGTTTGTACAAAATAATGATATAAAGACCATACGCATTTTTGGCGCAACGTTTGAAAAACGCTAACGCGTCAACGCGTTTGTTGCCAACGCGCTTTCCGCGTCCATTTTGGTACACTTTTCTGCCTGTGCTGTAGCATAAGACATAAAGAGAAACAAAGAAACAGAGAAACAGAAAAACAGCAAGTATAAAACCAAAATAAAGCAAACATCATGATTACAAACCTCGGACTAACAGGTAAACCAAAGCTTTCAGATGGCTGCCTGGTACGAGTGTAGACCAGAAGTCTGGCCATGGTGATAACTTCACCACTGTCTGGACACACACCCACTACTTGAACATCATAGTCCTTAAGTGACTTGTAGCTGTGCTGGAGACCTTCATGCGATAGAATCAACTCATTGATACACTGCTCTAAATCAAGTGTAACTTGCTGAACAGCTAATGCATGTAGCATTTTACTTCCAAGATTTTCTTCAAGGCATGAGTTTGCGGATGTATTTGGGTTGCTTTCGTTAAGTTTGAAAACTTGCTTCAGGCTGCTGCCATGGCATGTTTTTACAGTGAGTGGCAGTGATCCATCAAACATGTCAAATTCACCTGTTAGATCAGGGAGCTCATGGTAGTCAGGATCATTGCTGCTTTCTATGTAGACCTTGAAAACTGACGAAGTCAAGTTGTTGTTGTTTAAAACCGGCCCAGATACAGCGCAGCCACAAGAGCTACAAATATGTGACACCTTGTCAGGGAAATCCAAATCACATCTACTGTGGTCAGATTCTTGAAACTTGTTACGAGCTGATTGCTCTGCACCATTTTGAAGAATGTTGGGGTCATCTTCAGAGACATTAATGTGTGCACTATTTCCTGCATTATGCAGATCACTGCAAGAATTCAATGCACTTTTGGAGGTTTGAGCTAAGTCAGAAGGGTGATGATCAATATTGACATCAAACTTTTCCAAATTTCCTCTTTCATCGCATTCCTTAGTTGAGTTGCAATCGTGATTTCCTGTGGAATCTCGGCATTCTCTTTGGCTTCCAGTATTCATAGCAGGTGGAAGACACTCTTCTTTGTTTACATTAATTTTTCCATGCCACTGTTCTCCACGGATTTGGTTAAGGACATCAACAAAGCCTGAGATAATTGTGTGACGATCAGCATGTTTGTGCAAGGAGCATGCAGACTGCATACTCTTAGCTTTGTTGCCTAAGCTGGAGTCTTGGTTAGCATCAGCTTCAGAGCTGGCAATGCCATCAACCTTTCCACAAGATTTGACATCAATCCCTTCAGGAGATAATGCAGGTCTTTCTAAAACTCCTATGGCAGCACACTGACATGGAATGTCACCTTTACCAGTCACACCACCTGAATCCTGTTTGTTGTCAACAAAGCAGCAAGACTTCTTTGATGCCTTGTCTTCTGTATCTGGATATAAACTCTTGAGAACTTCAGAAAACTTGTTGTTTGTGTTCTCAATGGTTAAGATCCTTAATGCCATCAGGAAGTCCCCAGTATTGAAGAGAACTGTATCATCCATTTTCAGATTTGTTGAGGGGTTAAATATTGGAAAAGGAGGCAAAAGGTCATACTTAAAATGTACCACAAAAGAGTGTTTCAAACACCTCTCTGTTATTCCACCAAGGGCTGTGTACTTGCAAAGGGGACATGGGTGTGGTGAGGGGGTGGCACAAACCGTGACATAACACTGATGGCTGTGGTCTTCTTTTACAGAACGTCTGTGAGAACAAAATATAACATGAGATATTAATTGCTCCCTAGAGTAAGAAAGAATCCAAAATGGTGACAATGGTCAGAAAATGTGGCAGCAGTGCGGTTGAGTGGTTAGGGCGCCAGACTTGAAATCCAGAGGTCGCAGGTTCAAGTTCTGCTCTGACCACTCAGCTGGAGTTGTTTCTCAGTAGACCCTAGTTCAACTTCTCAGTTGTGCTTGTGAATAGTCAACTAGTCTGCTTTCTGCCAGTCGGGATTTTTAGGCCTATTATGTAAAGTTGATATATTTGTTTCTTTCAGTTTAAGTGGCATGCATGTGAACTACAATCCTGGCCAGAAGTCCTTGGGACACTTGACAAAATGCCAACTGGTGACACGTTATTTTGTAGTGGGAAGTCATTATTTAATTTGCTGAAACCCCTCTCCCCTCCCCAAAACAATGTTGGAATAGTGGGTCTACTGAATCAATATCAAAATTGTGTTGGGGTGGGGAAGGCAAGGAGGACAAAAAGACCATATGTTGGTAAAAGTACAAAGTGTTCCAAGACTACATGTACGTGTAGCCAAGCGCATAATTTTGACCACTTTAAGCAACATTTTTGAACATTTTTTGAGCTTGCATCTAGGCTCCTGAACCCATCATAAATTTATTCTACTAAAAATGGCACATGAATGTACAGTTGTGTACAAGCACTGCAGACATCAGAGATAACAGCAAATTTTTCGTACACTTCACCGTAGACCACTGTCTGTGACTCATCTGGGCTCTCAGCAATCAGTAAATGCAGATCTTCGTGTATCTCTTCTTCATCAAACAATGCAACAGTAAACACCTTATAGAGACAAATTTCATTCAAACATCAGTTAAAACTGCTATGGGACTGACAATTCAAATTACACCATAACTTACTGTCTCGCTCACTTCACGTGGAGGTAGGGTGGAGGGGCTGAAAATGGTCCCTTTTTGCTTGAAAGTGTGGGGTGGGGGAGGGGAGTGAAGATAGGCATTGTTTTGCTTTATTGCCTTAAACCATGGGGAGGGGAAGGATGATATTTTTGGAACTTTTGGGCTTCACATTCAAAATTTCAGCAATGAGAGGGAAGCCCTTTTCCCTGCCCTACATTAGAGCTCAGCATTGATTTTGACTTTGTACTTGTCAAAACACACTTTCTATCTATGAACTTAGTGAAGAAACCAGTCAGGAAAATATTCCCAAAGGTCATATAATTGTGTACTTGATCAATTGACAATAAATGAAGGAACCCGTACAATGTTTTTCTCATCCAGACCGACCTTACTCAGTCTTCTCTGTGCTAGATTTTGCTGAAAACTTGTGGGAATGCTTTGGTAAATATTGAACACTCTGCTCTAAGCCATCTGAGCTTCTCTTTTAGCCCAAAATTTTCAATGTTATAGTCTCACAAAGATACAGAGTAAACTATGCATTACAAACCTGAACTAATGGCCTCCATTGATGAAACTCCCACCAATGAAGAGAGTAAACATAGCGAGGCATTGGACAGCTGTCATCGTTTTCAATTTTAAGGCAGTATGATATCAGGTATCTGCCATTCTTGGTAAAACCCAAAATAACATGTCTACGAAATACAACAGAATGTTATAGGCTAAGCAACCAAACATATATCTGCCTTTATTGCTATTCCTTTTCGAAGACCCCATGACCTTTTTAGGTCAGCAGCACCAAGAATAATGCCCTCTGGCCAGTTCCGCAGAGCATGCAGAGTACTCATATTGTGTTGTAATCCAATCAGATTGGAGTGGTATTGGGACTGGGCAGAGATTGCTCTTCTTCCAAGACTTGGTATGGATCAAAAGCAGGGTTGCCACCCACCGGAACAAAAAAATCCCTGACTTTTCACTCACTGTAAAGCAATTTTCACTGACCCTGCAGGATGACTATTCTGGCCATGAATCAACAAAAATAAGGATGGCTCAGACAATTTTTAAAACAAAATTGCCTTATCTATACAAAAACATCTAATAAAATAATTTGCCGCAACTTTAAGATAAAATTCCCTCACTTTTCACTGACTTTGAACAGGGATTTACTAGTAACCCCCTGACCTGATAAAAAACTCCCTGACTTTTCCCTGACCTTGAATAAAATTTAATTTTCCCTGCCCCTTCCCTGACCATGGCAACCCTGAAAAGGACTGTGGCCTCTGGAGAGAAGACGCATGCTAATTTTTTCCACCACATGCGAATATTATGAAGTTCTTTAACCCATTGACGCATTTTTTGGACATTTTGGAGATTTTCAGGCTGGATACGGGCCAAAGTAGCTCCAATCTATTCAAAAAGGCATTTGCAACACGACAGCATGCCTTTCTTTCCACTAGCATCGTGTTTTACAACATTTTTGATTGGGCATGTAGAGAAATCAAAATTTTGAGATAGCGAGCTATGTCTTTAGGCTTTTCGATTTTTTAATTTTTTTTCGCCTTTCTTTTTTTTCCTTTTCTTTCCTTTTTGCTGCAGTGATTGACCTTCTACTGGGCTTGCTTCCAGTTCAAAAAATTCTGAGAAAGCATCATCGAGACGGGCAATTTTTACAATGGAGTAGCCACGTGTAGTCGCAGGAAATTTTGCTCTGAGTTTTTCACTCAACTTTTTGAGCATTTTTGTGCATATTTCAGGCTCCATTGAGCTGATCACTCTGCTCTGGGTACAATGGAAAGATCTTTTCCTCCTGCAGAAGTTGAGCATAGACGATGTCCAGTTTGGTCAAAGGTGATGACGTCAGAAGTGGAACAAAGGCCAAGGCTCGTCATTGGCGGTTACGGGTGGCACGGGAGTCAATGAGTTAAATTGAAACTCAACACTGAAATGGTTGGTTTGAAATGCTGTTTGCAATCTATACTATACCACAACCAGTAAAATTTGTTAAGCTGTCGGTGACTACAAGAATCATGAACTTGTCTCTATCTAGATTTATAAGCAAGGGTATTATATTATATGTGCTAAGCTTAATCAAAGTGAAACACGCATACATTTTTGTCCTTACTACTATAAAGTTAAGATACAAAAGTTAAAATCGCCCGTTAATTTCTTACCCTAACCAACTGAAACCAGCTGAAGCGACACGGGATGTGCTGCGCTGGAAATTATTGGCTACTGACATGGCAGCAAAGAAAAACTTACTATCTAACTAGTAAATAAATATTCAATTGTACAAGGTGTTACCCTCTTCTCAGGACACCACCAACATCTAATATACTCTCCAATGGAACGCAAAACCGCTGCGGACATTTCTTGAAAAGGCGTGCTCGGTTTCCACGAGAATGCAGCTGCAAAGACCCTCTTGTCTTTCAAATAATAAAGCATGGTTAATTATATAAACAAACAGAATTTTATCACATGAAGATATTACTTACTTCCCGCAGAGCGAGTTTTGCTACAACGCTGTGTTTCGTTGCTTTTGTAATACCCGCCATATTGGTTTGATATAAGCCCGCGATAAAGACAAGTTTGAACGTTAATGAAATTGTGCGCAGGCATCAGTTTCTATAACACTCCGCTGAACCACGAGGCTCAGTTTCGAAGCTTTGTTTTGAGGTTTTGTCAACGGTTCAAGAAGTCTCAGCTGTTGATTGTGATTCTTTGATAAAATGCCCCCTGAGTCCAAAGAAGACGATTTGCACGAGAGAATTGGAAGTTTTGTTTCTTATCTCAAACAAGGGTAAGTACAGTTACACCACCATCGCAGAAGTTACTTGGAAAATTACACTGAGACTGGCCTTGTACGTTGATCTGAATTTGTCTTTCGCTTTTTTCCAGACAACTGCACGGCTCTTATGATGTAGCATTTCAGACATTACAACTTTTGAGAAGAATTGTCTCGCAGACACGTTGGAGTACAGCCGGGTAAATTACTTTGTGTCAACTCTCTGACATGATAATATTTTTTTTTGATATCTCAGGAGGAGAGGAATTTTATTTAATAATAATACACATGAAAAAATTACTCGATTCTGATTGGCTAAGAGCAGTGCAGTTCAAGTGTAACACCAGTGCAAAAAGTGTAACATCAGTGCAAAAAGTGTAACACCAGTGCAAATTACACATCGAAATTCTGGACTATGATTGACTGAAAGAAAATAGGAACTTTTCTAAGAAAATGATATCATGTAAAATGATGATGAAAATTTTGTGCTGAAACTTTGAAAAAAGTTTTCTCAAATGAGAAAAAATGGCTTCAAGAAAGATCTTCCGGCACTTCCTCCGCGCGAATTTTTTCATGTTTATATTATTAATAAGTAATCATACGGTTTTTCTCGTTCAATATGGAGTTAATTTGC
Source organism: Orbicella faveolata (assembly GCF_042242905.1). NCBI lineage: Eukaryota > Metazoa > Cnidaria > Anthozoa > Scleractinia > Merulinidae > Orbicella > Orbicella faveolata. Next base: position 23,251,034 of record NW_028301541.1, on the reverse strand, counting down.
ACTTGTGAGTTTTTCAAAAAGCTGAAATTACACTCACCGAAGCGGCTCGTGCAATTTCAGCTTTTTGAAAAACTCACTCGTGCAAATTAATTCCAAATTGAACTCGAAACCGTATGATTACCTATACTAATCGTATTATTTTTATTATGTACATGTGGTGATATTCACTTTTACCCTTGTTGTAGTTGCAGTTTATGGTTATTTATATAATGATTGTGGATATACAACGAAGGAAAATACTGAATTGTACAATAAAGGGTATAAATTGTACCATTACATGTACAGTACACATATTGCATGAATAAAGTTGATAGTTATTTTAGTTTATCTTTCCTATAGTGAACTTATGCAGTTTATGAGAACAGAAGGAAAGAAAATGGCAAGTGCTCAACCAACAGGTCATTATGTCTCACTGATTCTTTGCTGTACTTTTAATCTAATCTGTCCTCTTACAGCTTGCATGGCTAGCAGCCATATCTTTCTGCTGAGGTGGAGGCCAATTTAATGATCAGGTGTTAAAGTTATGGTTTATGAGTGACTTACAGTAATCCGTTGACCATGATTTGGGCTGGCCAGTGAATCAGAATGAAAAGTCAACTCAGCTGATGCTAATTGAGCTGTAGAGCACTTTTTCCATGTCTGCATAGCCTCATCTGTACACGAGAGGGGTATAGAGAATTTCGAGATAGATGAGCAAACCGGACATGTAGTGGAGGGTTTGCGTACATGTAACTTTCGAGAATTCTTCCAATCCCCCAAGTGTTCAGATGAGGCTATGTAAACACGCAAAAAGAGCTCTTTTATTGTTATAAAATATTTCTTAAAAATATGTGCAAATCTAAAATGCCACAACTGTGTTTACATACTCCCATCTAAACACACCTATCGGCCAATTAGAGTGTGTGTAATATCACTAAAGATATTTTATGATAAACAATTAGAATGTGAGCTTGAGATTTCTATCACGTGATAGTTGACGAGGGTTCAGCCTGAGTCAACTATCAGGCATAGAAATCGAGAGCGAATAATCTAATTGTTCTAGTATAAATCTACTAGCCGTTCAAAACTTTACCTAAATCCTATTCACAGACACTTGGAAAATGCCAAAAATTGGCTGTCATTTTGTTAACAAGGGCACACTGCTACGTTACTCACTATCTATCACAAAATAGATAGTGAGTAGCATAGCCAATCAGAGAACAGCATTCGTGATAGAATGCTAGTAGATTTATACTGATATACAGTAGCAATGTTTTGACGTCGTTGTGACCTTAGTACATTTACATGACCACTCACCATGTATATTCATTGTCGTAAACATGCTCGGTTTGACTGCAGCTCTGTAATTTTATAACACACAGCTGTCATGGATATACATACATGTACAATGTAGGTCTGGGACCAATTGTTTTAATTTTAGTATTTGTCTTACAACAATTTAATTGTAATGTGTTTAGGGGACCAGAGTTTAGGTTAAGAATGTACAGTATGATAATTTTTAATTAAATTAATTTTAGTTTTAATCCCTTTCTTGAAAGTTTCTTCAAAATGTGATCTATATTTTTCTTTTATAGACTCTGTAGTTGGAAATATGGTGCGTAGAGGTATGTACATGTATGGTCAAGAAAACGTAATTATTAATAATTAATTGGTCAGTTTCTTTTCCTGTGGTAATGATAAATACTGTAACAACTCAGCTTGCCATTCACATATGAATTTTTGTTTTTTTTTTCAGCCCTTAAGATTATCAGAGAAGAATATGCAGGGTAGGACTGGTGAAAGTGTTTTGTTTTTCAATATGTCTTGTATGCAGACCTGTACATGGGCAAACATCTTAAATTTTATATTTCTATCACCTTTTTTTCAACAGCTCTGTGAGTGGGAAAACAGAGGAAGGGGAGACAGAAGAGTCTTTACATGTGAGCAAAAATGAATTATCATGTTAAAGATCAGTGGTGTGAGGGCATGTTTTGATGAATGCAAATGATGTATCTTGATCGGTAGTGTCTGGCTGGGTTGGATTTGAGCTTGAAAAGTGCACTAGTTACAAGGATCCTGCTGTATATAATATAGTGTTAGTGATAGACTCTTGGACCATCTTTCTGTAGTAGACTTTTTTTATTTAAACATATTTGTCATCGTTTTCCCTAGAAGCACCTAGACTTTACCACCTAGACTTGGTGACTGAACTGAGAATCTCATGGTAATAATGCAACTATAAAGTAACTATTAAGTCCTACGTCTACAAATATGTTATTTTTTTGTTTTTTCAGAAACTTTTGATGACTGGCGGACCTTCTACAAGTGACTTTAACAAACCAAGCCATGGACTTAAGGTATGCCAACTTTGATTGTTTCCAAGTAATTTTGACGATCTCATTTGGATGATTTTTTTTCAACTGACTGTTCATTTAAATGTAGCCTGGATAAACGGATAAATCGCTTTTCAAATTCTCAATGATTCTTCTTCAGGCCACTGTTATAGATGCCTTAAATGAACTTTTATCCGAACTGGAGTCAAGGTATGTCATTATATTACGTAGTGAATCATTATGTGTATGTTGTACATGATCCATGTTTTTTTTTCATAATACATTTATCCTGAGTATAAAATTGTGTATTACAAAGCTGCAAGGGCAAGGTCACTCAAGCGACCTCAATTTGCACATGCCTTCAGAGCTTAATTCCTGGTTTCCATAGAGATTACATGCTTGCTTGTCCATCACCAACCCATCCCCCCCCCCCCCCCTCTCTCTCTCTCTCTTCCTCCTCTAGCATTTTATCAAGTTGCCCTCACAAGTTGTTGGGACCAACTAAACTGAATTACTGGGGGGTTGGGGGGGGGGGGGGGAGGGGAGGGGAGGCCCAGTGAGAGTAAAGTGTCTTGCTGAATAACACAACACAATGACCTCATCCATGAACTGAATCCTTCTGATCGAGATTCCAGTGTGCTTGAAAGGAGAAAACAGCACCTCCCAATCACTTGTAGAGATGCATGTACCAATGCCTAAAGTGTGATAACTATCCTAGCTGTGGATAAGATTTTGTTTTGTTTGTCTGTGCAGTGCTGATAACATTGCAACCCAAGCTCTTGAGCATATACACTCTAATGAAGTTATTATGACCATTGGAAAATCAAAAACTGTAGAAGAATTTCTTAAGGTAGGTGTGAATTTTTAGCATTACTGAATACCAACAAATTATTTTTATAAGTTTGCTTAATTTCGAGTCAAGTCAGTGGCCCATCAAGCCAGAGCTTTAATATCCCAGTTTTTGCAGCATGAAACAACCAAGAGTATTTCTACACCCCCCTGGATGGGATGCTAGTCCATTGCAGGGTTACCCCCAAGCATTAAATTCACCTTTACGCATTTGTACTTCTGGGTGGGGAAAGGCACTGTGTTCTTGCCCAAGAACACAACACAATGTCCCTGGCCAGGGCTCAAACCTGGACCGCTTGATCTGGAGACGAACGCACTAACCTTGAGGCCACTGCACCTGCACAAATAATGTGAATGTTACTCATAAGCAGCTATTTTTTATTGATTGCAGACAGTTATCTCCCCTGTCCCCCTGTATGAGTCGTAATATAGCATATAAAACAGTTTTCAGTATCTTTCATGTACATGTTGCATGACTTCACGATGTGGATGTAAAGCCTTTTTGTTTCTTGTTCACTTTTCAGAATGCCGCGAGAAAACGGAAATTTAGCGTTATTGTGGCGGAAGGAGCCCCATTTTATAAGGTTTGTAGATCTGTGCTTAGAACCTTTAATGCAGATTTTTGAAACGTGGAACTCTTGCAATGCAATATTCTACAATATCTTTATCCCACTAACAAGATCTCATTTTTCTTTTTATCAGGGCCAAGAGCTTGCCAAGAGTTTAGCTCAGCATGGAATTGAAACAACTGTCATCACTGATTCAGCAGTGTTCGCTATTATGTCAAGAGTGAACAAAGTAACTGACCCATTCTTTTTTCAGTTACAAAAATAATAGATTACGTCCTGGTAACTGACTTACAACTGTCGAAAAGATAAGAGAAAACAAAAATTGCAGGCACTCTCGGAGCTTTCGGTGATACGTAGATAAATCACAATCTTTTTCTAAGAACTCATTCCCACAGGTAAAACGAAAGTTAGTGCAACAATCGCGTTTTTTTAAGCGATTCCAGTACTAGAGTGTTGCGCCTTGGCCTCTCATTCATGTGCTACAAGTTCCCCTCAACAAGTTTTTCCTTCATCTTTTTATGATTTGCCCTCGAAAATAGATGTGCTGCTTAGTAACACAATAAGTGACAAATTAACTCTATATTCTATGCACATTTGCAATTCGTTCACAATTTGGAGAAAGACTAGGTTGAAAAAACTCAGTTGACACTGGGGGTACAATTCCCATTTGTCCAGGGTGAACTTGAGAGACCGGCGAAACGATTTAAAACCAAATGCGAGATAAGAAATCTTTGCAGCTTTATTTTACTTTTTTTTTTCTTGTCTTCAGGTTATAATTGGCACTCACGCTGTAATGGCAGATGGCGGGTAAGTGGAATGAACCACTGCTGATTCTATTTCATTTGAAACAAACCAAAAGTAAATGAGTCCGTTGACGATCTGTAGTGGTATTGTTCTCGACACAATCTAACACGTAACAGCTGCATTTGCTGCTGACGTTTAATTTGCTGTTATCAATCTCAAGTTGATAAATAAGCTAAGTGTTACACTTGCTTGCCGAGGCAGCGAGAGTTTCTTTAGAAACTTATCTATTTGCTTATTATAACAGGTTACGTTCCATCGTTGGTTCCCATGCTCTCGCACTTGCTGCAAAGCACCACTCAGTTCCGGTAAGCTTAAGTTACAAGTACCTCAAAATAATAAGGAAATGATTTCACCAGAGAATCTTCCCAAACGACAGTCGACACCTCGCCTTACGAACACCTCCACAATACGAGCAGCTGTATACAACTTTTAGCCACTTGGTTCCCCTCCCCCCCCCAAAAAAAACAATTATAATGATAATAATAATAAAATAAAGTACAGAATTCATACAGTCTCTACGTGTACCTCTATAATACAGACATACAGCTTTCTCCCTTTAGTGACTGTATTAAGAGTGTGTCCATGAAAAAAACAGGTAGGAGGTGGTACAGCTCTAATCACCAATTTCGCTCAAACTTGGCACAATTGTTGGGTTTGGTGAGAAAATGACTGAGACATAAAGGTAGGTAAAAATATCACCTCCTGCCTGGTTCTGCCTGGTTTTTTCATGGACACACTCTTAAAGAAGTTTGATTGTAGTTTTATCCAGACGACCTAGGTTACGAACTTACCGTAAACCTCTCCCTTCGATATTCTGTTGAAATTTGAGAGTGTTGTTACTATGTTTTTTCCTTCAGTCTTCTTTGAACTTTGTTGTTTGCACACGCATGTAACAAAATGTGTATCCAATTAGCTTTTACTTCTTCTTACACTTCTTCATGTTTTAAATCTGTTCTGGTCTCGACAGCCACCGATTTCGGCACTACAATGTATACCGTAAGTTGTATGTTGTATATTGTTCTTTTCTACAGCTAATCGTGTGTGCGGCCATGTATAAGCTTACACCACAGTATATCGTGTCATATGACCAGGTAAATACGTGTTTCTTACATGTAAGGGAAAAGGAGGGGAGGGGCATGGAATTAGAAGTTGACGTGGGGGGGGGGGGGGTAATTGTCGGTAGGGTGTATTTTCATCGGGCTTTTTTTCCGGAATTTCGCGTTCACATATGCCGTGTTTGTCGATTATTAAATTCGTTCGGTTTTAAATGACAAGGTTTCGTCCTTACCCCCTTTGGTTTTAATTCCTTTTTGCAGGATAGCTGCAATAAATTCGTCGTTCCTCATGATGTTATGAAGTTCTCCGAAGGTAAGATCACTGAATTGAAAATAGTTTTATGATGTCATAACACCGTTTTTAAGAAGTGATGTTAATAATCATATGCTTGTCTTGCAGGAAACATATTGTCTAAAATTGATGTCCACAATCCAGTGTTTGACTACATACCGCCAGATTTAGTAAACCTTTGCATTTCAAACATGTAAGTATTCTATTCACTGTTTTGAGTTCCGTGCGAAAGAAAACCGTGCTGCATGTCGTCTTGTGGGAATCACAGTGACCTTATGCTTAGTGCGTTTGATTCTGGAGTCAAAAATCTGAGCTCGAGCGTGGTAACGTGGCGAAGAATTGAGCTCGGGAACAGAAGCCCCAGTACTCTGGGTTTGGTTTGGTTTAGAAGATTTACGATATGGAAGGGAAAACGTCCTATTCTTCATTGTTAACTACTTCTCATAAGATTTTGGAGATTGGGTCCAAACGTTTGTTTTTCCTTTCTAGTGGTGGTTATTCTCCGTCTTACGTGTATCGACTTGTCAGTGAGCTATATCATGCAGATGACAACTGCTTATGACAAGGTAAAGAAATCAGAGCTTGTCTTATTTTCATCTCCTCGAAAGAACACCAATCGGAGAGCTTGTTCTATTTATTCCTCGGTTATTAAACAAAGTATCCCGGCCTTTTGAAGTTCTTTGTCCATCCCGATAATTTAACAAGGTGACACAAGCATACACTTCTTCTGCATCAAGTAATTGTCCCTAATTTTTTTTTTCTTTTTTGCCAAAGTTGAAATCAATAAATTTGATGTGTTGTGTTTTTATTTGCAGGCCAGTAGTGGCTGCGCCCATGTACACGACTATTCTCACAGAAGCACACTTTCACACACGACTCCTGTTTGATATGAAGTGGCTTCTTTAGTATTCGCCAGCGAGAGAACTTGTAAAATACATAGTAAAGCACGGAGAGGTTGGCGGTGGGAAAATAAAGAAATAAACTAGAAGTAGTCGTCTTCTGTTTTGTTATATGAGTGAGGCATGCGGTAAAGAAGTGTCGCCGAGAATAATCGTATCTTTAACAAAATTCTCGATCCTGATAGGCTCTCCTCTTAACCATTCGCCACGCAATTGGCGGGCGATTACGTGTGTCTTCATAACAGGTATCCAATAGGAACCTTTTTAGAGTGGTTTTCAATTAATTGTCGTAAAACCGAAACCAAATCAATTACTTACCAATTAGACTACTCAGCCAATCTCAAACCGTACTAAAACCAAAACCACATTCTTTGTCTGATTGCGTTCGACACTCATGACAATTGAAATCCGCTCTATAACGGGGCACCCGTAATTCAGTGGACACGCTTTAATGGCTTCATTTTCTATTGTTTCTGTATTGTTTGTAAAACGAATGCAAAGTACTATTGCCGGAGCAGACTGAGTTATACATTGGACTTAAGTGGAAATCACTTCTCTCATAAAAGCCATGTCGTGCTTTGAACTAGCTTCACCAAGCAATGAGAAACTTGTTTTGTGTTGTTTCGGAAGTAGTGATACAACAGTGTAATTTAATCGTAAATTGCCGAAACGTAAGAACAGTGTAGCAGAAACAAAAAAGAAGCTCAGCGTGTTGTAGAATAATTATGCAAAAAAGAAAATGTGTCTTGTTGAAACTTAACTGACCCTAATCCTATTGTGAGCAAAACAAAAAGTTACTAGAGGGGAATATAATGTAATCTTAAATTGCCGAAACATGGGAGACGTGTCGCAGAAACACAAAAGACGCTCAGTGGGAGATTTACGCCGTACTGTTGTAGCGATTAATATTGTGTAGAAAAGAATAGTGTGTCTTTTGTTGAAACTTAGCTGTTATATAAGCAAAACATGTTAACAGCTAAAAAAGTACAGATGTAATGAAAGCGTGTCGGTGTCGCTGAAACGCAGTCGATCACTTGGAAGAAAAGGTGTGTTACAGTTGTGTAACCAAAGTTACTAGAGGGGAACGTTTCTCTCTAGTAACTATGGTCATTTTTCAGTATGGTGCAACTACGGAAAAACTTTTCTTGAATAGAAAGATACTGTTTTATCCTAAAGGAACCACAGAACTTCCCTAGTTCTTGTAGTTCTTGAATTCATCATAAAAATGGATATATCAATCTACAGATGCATGCAGGTTTAATTTCAGGAAAAAAAATGTAGGAATGCAAAAGGCTTTTGATCATTACAATTTTTCCGGGTTTTTCTTAAGAAGATAAATTGGATACCTGTAATTGAACACCTATACCATTTGCACGTCAATCAAGTGAGCTGTAATGCTTTCTTCCAGTATCTTTTCTACTGTTTGTAAAACTAGTGGAAAATACTTCTGACTTTTTCTCTCGAAAAACGTTTTAAAACTCGAAATTTGTCATTTCTATTGTTAGTTTGTAATCTGGTAGTTGACCTCATGTACAATTCAGAGAGTAATCTTTCACGTATTTTTGAAATTACACCCGCAATTTTTCCCTAAAATATTTCACTTTGTCGGTCATTGTGGCGTATTTTGCGGGCTCAAATGGAAAATTTGGCGGGCTAAAGAGATCTTAAGCCGGCTGAAATAAACCAATGATTGTTCAGACTGTTTTGTTGTCATTTTTTTCAGTTTTTATTTTCTCAAGGCCTTTCAAAGTGATAATAATAGTAATAGAGTTTATGTTCTTGGGCATAAATATGTTTTGGGCTCTTGTCCGAGCTCATTTTAACCCCCGCCTAACGCGCGGCTCGGGCTAAAATGAGTCTGAGTTGGGCCCAAAACAGTCATATTTATGCCCGCGAACATGCACTCTATTGTTTTATTTTAGTCCAGTCGATCCAGTAACTAGTGTTAATATCAGGCTACAGCTTGCGTGATTAGTCGGGGTATAAATGAAGGACGTAAACAACTACAACTGAAGTGACGAATTAAAGTAAGAGAAGACTGAGTTATGAATTGGAATTAAGTGGAAATCGCTTGCCTCATATAAAAGCCATATCGTACTTTGAACTAGCTTCACCTTGTTGCTGAAGTAGTAAGGACCTTGTATTGTGCTGTTAGGGAATTAGTGATACAACAATACAATTTTTAAAACATGAATTGTCGAAACGTGAGAGACGTGTCGCAGAAACACAAAAGACGCTCAGTGGGAGATTTACACCGTACTGTTGTAGGGATTATTGATCGATTATTATGTAAAAAAGACTAGTGAGTCTTTTGTTGAAACTTAATTGTATTGTAAGCATGCAAAACATGTCTACAACTAACAAATTTACAGATACAATTAAAGTGTGTCGGTGTCGCTGAAACGCAGTCGTTCACTGCAAAAGAAAAGGTGTGTTACAGTTGTGCAACCAAAGTTACTAGAGGGGAACGTTTCCCTCTAGTAACTATGGTGCAACTACGGAAGAATTTTTCTTAAATAGAAAGATATTGTTTTATCCTATGAAGGAAGTAAAGGAATCCACAGAACTTCCCTAGTTCTAGTAGTTCTTGAATACATTATAAAAATGGATATCTGTTTCAAGCTATATCAATCAACAGAGGCATGTAGGTTCAATTTCGAAAAAGTAAAAGTTAAGGATGCAAAATTACTTCCGATCATTATAATTTCTCCGGTTTTCTTAAAAAAAAAAAAATGGATACCTGTAATTGACCGCCTATGCCTTTGCACGTCAATCAAGTGAGCTGTAATGGCTTTCATCCAGTATCTTTTTTCACTGTTTATAAAACTAGTGGAAAATAGTATTGAGCTTCTCGCTCAAAAAAGTTGCTAAAAAGTTTTTAAAACTCGAAATTTGTCATTTCTGTGATTGGTTAGTTATTAGACCTCATGTACAATTCAGAGAGTAACCGTCCTCGTATTTGAACATTTTTTCGGTATCTCATTATCACGGAAGCCCAGCTTGAGCTTGTATCTTGTTCTGGTCAATTTACGAGACGCCTTCTTAGGATCGCAGACCGGTTTTACTGTTTTACCCTTGCTTTTATCATCAATTTTTCACACTCCTTGGAAATTTCTCAACATTTTTGTAGTTTTACTGAAAAAAGCTAAACGAACAGCTCTCACTATCGAACTCGCGAGCGGGCGAGCGCTAATTTCCAATAAGTCTGGGTTACTGCCAGAGAAGATTGAGGTATAAATTTGAATTAAGTGCAAATCACTTATCTCGTATTTAAAAGCCACATCATACTTTGAACTAGCTTCACCTTGTTGCTGAAGTAGTAAGGACCTTGTCTTGTGCTGTTAGGGAAGTAGTGATACAACAATATAATTTAATCATAAATTGTCGAAACGTGAGAGACGTGTCGCAGAAACACAAAAGACGCTCAGTGGGAGATTCTCTCACCGAACAATAAACCAATATGGCGGCACAACATGTAGGCCTAGTTTCTCTAGAGTGAATCCGGATACCATCGGATGCGTGTGGGCAGGTGAATAAGATTTGAATACGTTACGTGTGGACGGGGATATTTTTGAATCCGGAAAGACAAAGTTTCGGATTCAAAAATATCTGGATACGTGCATGTGGACGGGGCCTTCATCAATCAGGAAGTAAAATGTATTTAAGGATGCAAAATTACTTCCGATCATTATAATTCTTCTCAATTGACTTTTGCATTGTTAAATAATGAAAAATACGAACCTTGTTTGATCACTACTAGGAAGTACGGATGCAACATTCCTTCACGCATAAGGCAGATGTTGAAGATATAAAAGTGAACCTTTTTACCCAGTAAATACAGTTACCTAGAAGCGGTGACACGTTAATGACAAGAAGTTACCAGTGACCTAGCTACTTATCAACCAACAAGAGTGAGTGCAGTTAAATTCTACTACAGTGTATCTCAAATTCTAAAGCCATGCATGTGCAAAATATTCACTCTAGTTTTTACGTGCACTTGTTTTAAACATTTTACAGGATGAGTTCTCCAGTGTTTGCCATATTGTTGATGATGAGTCTCATGTTAAATCCACTTGACGCCTCACCAGTCATCAAGGTGAGAAGACGATTTGGGAGGGTTGTTGTACGGGTTGTTCCTGCTTTGTTTGCCCGCACTATTTTGTCTTTTCTGCGTGTGTCCTGAGTTTGATTCGTTTAACTTGTTTCCATGAGCGTCTGGCTTAAAACGTATCACTTGCCTGCGCAGGCACGCTTATAGAACGAGGAATATTTTGCATGGGTTCTTTTTGTTTTGTTTGCAAGCGTAGTTTTTTTTTTCCTGAACAAGTAATTCGCTATTTTTCACGGTGTAAATCTCAGTTGCTATAATGGATGCAGCTTCACCAGTTGCACGACTTGTACGGCTCGCTCACTCGCACGAGTTGTCAAGGCCCCTTACTAACTAAGACGCAGTACAATTCGTAGGAGTCGATGGGGTGTTACTTAATGGATGCCGAGATCTCACCATTTGCAGTTGAAGGACGCTACTTTACTCCACTGAAAAGTACCACATTCATCAATTGAATCAGTCGATTGTACCAATCGCAAGCCATATTTTTTGAACCACTTGAATCTTGACCTTCACGACTTGAACAAGAACCGCTTGTTGTTTGGAGTTTCCAAGTTTGTGTCGATTTCTCTAAAGCTATTGGCTTTGTTTTCTTCTGTGTAATCATTGTATTGTAAATAACGTTTTATATCTCACTAGGTAGCAGATGTTGAGGAATTTCGTCTCCGTATTCACGAGTCTGGAACAGAGTTCAACGAGACGGTTACAATTGATAAAAACCAACAAACAGAACTGTTTAAAGTTCCAACCCACAACGACGTTGAAAAGTCTGATATCTTGTTTGACTTTAAAAAGGTACGTTTTAAAAATACGAGTTCGTTCTTTTGCACCAAAATGCAGAAGACATAAGTTCAGATCCTACAGTTGTTGGAGACTAATTTTAATTTCTTTCCTTTTCGCTCTTCACCAGTCTCCTTTACAGCTACAATTTGGGTCGTCACGCAACTCTTCTCCTTTCTCGTAGCGAGAAGCGTTGCGTTACGACCCAGGTGAAGGCTACGAAGGAGACCAGCTCTGCACCTCCCCTTAATCTTTCCGCATACGTCACGAATGATCCGTTTTTAGAAATTTCGGCTATTTATAAAAGTTTGTCGTTAACTATAGCTGTTTCATTTCAATCTTTTGCACCTTAATGAACGATTGAAGATCTGTAAGTTTTCTCTTTAAATTCTCACGTAATGTGAATTTTTATCGACGAATTGTGGTTCCTTCTCCGCAGAATGCTACAGTTATTCATTTTCCGCTCAAGAGCGTCTGCTTCCTACTTCCACTGGCACGAGATCAGCCCACACCAAAGAATCTAGTGAGGAATCTACAGGATGTGAGTATTTGTTATTTTTGAATTATAATGTAATTCTTTATTCTCCGTATTAGGTCTAAGAAAGACATTTCAAAAATAACTAATAACAATCATTAATGATTGACTTTTCACCCTTCCCTTCAGCCTTTCTCGTAATCTCCTGACAGAATCAGTGCCAGATCCCGGTACTGTATTTAGATGGGACCTCTTTGATTAACTAACCCTAAGTCCAAGTTATGCAATGGCTAGTCATCCTAAACGTTACAAGTGATAAATATTCGCACTCATTTCTTCAACTCAAAAGGAGCCTTTGCAATGTATATATTCCGGTCAAAGTGACTTACCGACCAACAACCACACACAAAAACAACAACACACAAGAGACCATACTCGTATGCTCGGTATTGGACTGGAACTAGGAGACTCATGCAAGGAAATATCATTAAAATTTGCATTTGAAAAGATACGGGCGAATCGTTGCTGATGTCATTGTTTACATTTTTCCTCATTAACATACGGCTTTGCGCATAGAAGGCATCATGCTAGACGCGATTTTACTAGAAAAACTTAAAGAGCTTGTAAAACTTAGTAAGTGGTGAAATTTTTGGCTCTTTGGGTGTAATATTCGAGGAGAAATTGGCTTTCAAAAACATCAAAATTTCTTTGTGGCAAAAGCGCTAATGAGCTAATACATTCTTTGTAAAATTTTGAGCTTTTAAACTCTCGTCGCACAAGAAGTATTCGCGCTCAAATTCCTTGGGACAGTTAATCGTGCTGTGCCCTTTCAATATTCAGTATAAATCTCTTTGTAGCTCCATCAGAAACTGTATCGCTTATGGTAATGAGGCAAATATTGTAAACAAAGATTCTCCTATACCATACACGCATTTCTTCTGCTAAAATTAGCATCCTTAAAAAACAAACAAACAAACAAACAAACAAAAAAACACGCTTACAATTAAAAGGTATGATCAAGGCATTCTTTTCTTCTCGATCCGTGGTTGATTTATAAGTCGCCAATGAAGTTTGTTTTGTGGTTGTCTTCCAGGTTGCCAGTAATAATGTCGTGACAACGCAGAAAGAAACACTAATGGTCGATAAAGAGGTTACAGACCGTTCTATGCTAAGTAACGGCACTGTGAGTCTTTGTTCAAGGTCTCGAATCTTCCAAGTGGCACAATTACCGAGTGGACGGATTGAAGTAACAAAAAGGAATCCCCATGAAAGTAAATGTTCTGAAACACGTACATTCTTTTTTAGTCTTTGTCAGTTTGGTTTCAAGCTCTTCACCCTTACGCCATGTGCACCAGTGATTCTTTTTTCATTCGTTAACTCAACAGAGCTCAGTTTATCTAAACAAATACGAACTGTGCGACTGGTACAGTACTGTATAACGAGTAATATTTTTTTCTGCTTTATCAGATTAATTATCTTTGTTTTGCTGCAATCTGATTAGTTTTTAGCCGTTCTTTATTTTCCTATACTTTCGCCACCATAGTCCTGACGGTGACACACGCGCGATGTGTGTGGAAAAAGTCAACAATTACCTCAGTCGGGAGAGCATTTTCAAGAACTCGGTCACAGTTTTTCACTCTACAACCTGACCCTAAGCCTGCAACTAAAATACATAGCTTAAACCTGGTATGCCTGTTTGAGAAAGGAAACTCTTTTAAATTCCAACAGGGCTACTCAGACACATTTCATCCGTAACTACAGATTAAGAAGTGTCTAAAGTGCTTGTATCTTTTTTTTTATTCTGATTCATCTTCAGTTTTTTTTAAGATTTGAACACATGTACGTTCATAAAAATGTTGCTGTATCGGAAACAGTTCACTAAACAATATTTTTCTGTCTCCGCATCGGACCAGCTGAACTGGTTTTACATGTAATTATCGTTGGAGCTATGGTTCAGGGTTATGTTAGGTTAAAGTTAATGGTTTTACAAATATATAAATACGGTAGACAGTTGCAGAAGTTCTCAAGCGCTATTCTGGCCTTATTATATCTGAGTCCGTGTTTACTTAAGTCCTTACTGTTATATTTGATCTCCCTTATCCACGTGGCTCTTTTCAACCTCTCTTCTCTGTTATTCACTCAAAGGACGAACTCGCCAAAGTGGAATACGAACGCTATGTCACGATGCCTACAATCTAGATGATGCAGTCAGCAACTGTCCAGGCAATCCCTTCCCTCGCTATGAGACAAAATGCAGAGTAGAAGTTGAATCGTGTGCGTGGCTAGTGGACTGTCCAGGACTACATGGTACCATATTTAGAGGAGACCAATCAAATAATAGGGCTAGACTACTCAGTGCCTCGGTTGCTCAAAGTTTAGACGTCACTTGTAGTATTGATCATAGGCAGTGGGCTTTTGTTTGCTGCGGTTACTACTGTAACTAAAACTGCTATTTCTCATTCTGAAGTTTTTTTTCACATTTGCTGTAGTTAACTCGTCGTTGTCATTAGATTAACTGTTTTATACTTAATTAAACTGAATATCCTGCTCGGGAATCAAGTCGTAATTCACGCAGAATACAATGCACCTTGCTTTTCTTTGTCTAGTTTTTGCTATATAGCATGACACTTAATTATTAGCCTGCTTCATTAAATTAGAAATCGTTTCCTTTCAGAAAGTACGCAGAAAAGCTCGGGTGCGAGCCGGAACAACAACAGCAACAACAACAACAATACATTTAAGGGGGCTCTCTCCTGGCCCTCTCCCTGGCGCTCCCCGGGTCGCGCTCTCGGAAAGAAAACGAATTCTTTTAAGATTTTTGTATAGGTTCCTTTTCATATGTTTAGTGAGGGACCAGTTATTTGGTGTATAATCATTTATAATCGTAGAAACCTAACCAGCATGGAATTGGTTCACAATTCCAGCTGACATTAAGATGTTTTGTTGGGTTTACGGTTTACGTTTAGTAACTGAACCAGCCTGAAATTGGTTCACAATTTCAGTCGACGCTAAGATTTTTTGTTAGGTTTACGGTTAAAGTGTCCGGTGAAAGTGTCCGTATAAAATACTCGACCATATTGTAGAAAGTTATCAGTATGAAATGACGATCACTTCATTTCAGAGGGTTCTTGTGGCTGTATAGTGATCCGTTTTTTATGCTGCTTAACTCGACTCCCTCTCGAATCATAAACAACTATTAAACAGTAGTAATTGTTCCATAAAGCCGCTTAATTATCAAAGTTAAAATCGCCTATCCCTATTGCAGAATTGTCAGTATGGGGAAATTCTACTATACAAGATTTTTTTTTCACAGGGGGGCTATATTTACAATATTGGTCACCGTCATTAAAAAACGGAAACACTTTTCTCTAGCTAGCGCCCATATAATTAGAATTGACTTCTCAGTTTCTCGCTTAGTTTGTCTAGTTTATGACTTGGTCAGTATAATGTGTATGATAAGAATGTACCATGGTGGGAGAAATTTCCCTGGTCTGTTCGATTTTCCTTGTTTCAAGTTTTGCTGTAAGACCAGAAAATTTGACATGCAAAAATAGGCCGTTGTTTTATGACCTTGAAGGATACTTTGTAATCATGCTCGAAGTTTAAATTTTGGTTGTATTACTGTAATCTAGCGATTAGTTTGAACGTTAAGTGGCCTAAGTTTCATCTTCAGGTTGCATTTAGTTTTCGCAGTCTTAGATAAGATTTTCTTGACTATAATTTGTCTTCGCTGTCATTTCACTTCAAAGGAGGTGTTTGCTGCTTTAATAAAATTATGGAAAGATAGCGAGTTTGATGATTATTTTGCTGTTTTTCTCCCAACTCGTCTTCCACATGCCCTCGAAGAAGAAAGCAACCGATTAGTTTGAAACTAACAGCAATTGAAGATGG